>NC_090730.1:145846826-145851826 GCF_036898095.1 Palaemon carinicauda
ATGCACTTCTACATAAAGTAGAAAGTGTTCATAATGTTACAATAATTCAGTTCTATCACTCCTAAAAATTATCACTAAATTATAATATTCTTTAATGCTCTTATTACATCATAGATAAACAAGTCAATGTTTGTTTTCCGAAAGGTAAAAAAAAAAATACAAGAAACATGGAAATGAAGAAATCACGCAATGTATAAAGACACACTAGAAAAATTAACATTTTCTTGCTTAAGAAAAAAATAACTGGATCAGACCAATATTCAGCAACCTGTTTATATGATAATGGTTGGTAGTAAAATGGTAAAAAGACTAAACTTTTTATCAATAATCATCTAAGTGCTATAATTTTGTCCATTAAACCAGGATAAAATACCTCAATGAATATTGGTATTCATAAGCAAACAAAGACGCACGATAGAAAGACAACCAGTAATGACATCAGAAGAATGAATAAAACGTTTATGGGGAGACCAGAGAAGTAAATGCATTGATGGTCCAATAAACAAGTGAATTTTAGAATAAAACAGACGCAACTGAAGAGGCATTGTTGGATGTGAAAAGCTTCGAGTCGACGGAGTGAGAATCTTAAAAGACTTGTTGGAAGTAGAAGATAGAAGGGCAAGGCTAATATTGACCAGAGAAGTTGTGCAAGCTACCAAAAGTTTTTCGTACTAATTCTTTTACTTATTTCTGCACTGAAACGACTGCGGAATCCTTCTCAGAAAATTTCTACCTACCGTAATTATGAGATCTTGAATATATATGCATGCATAAACATACAGCCAAAGCATACACTCAACATACTAATTCTTAATAAAGAATGCTGACGACTTTGATTTCGAAACACCATAAATAATAGGTAATCATAACTACATCCATCTCGAAACGATTATAAATCACCCAACTCTACATGACTCCCCATCCAGCGAGCAACCAACTTCAAGAAAAAGTTCCATACGATGCTCGAGAGACTTAAGTTGAAGCAAGGTCTATAGAATATTCTATAGACCTTGGGTTGAAGTGTTTTTTTCCGACGTGTGCTTCAATAAGCGTTAGTACGCAAATAACTCTCGTGTATTTTTCTCAAACAATTTCGATTTTTTTTTCAAGTTGGCCCGGATAAACTTTGAAAAAAATTATTTAGGAGAATCCAGGAAAATTATTTAGGAGAATCCAGGAAAATTATTTAGGAGAATCCAGGAAAATTATTTTTATAGAATTTAGGTCAACTTTTTTCTGTTGGTTGTGAAATCTATTCACTTTGTATTTGTGAAAAACGTATGGATACTTTTCTTCAGTTGAAGAGATATTTATGTATACTTCCGAGATAGTTTCATGATCTTATGGGTTGAGGTGGTGGGTATACGACATAGACATTATATATATAATATCTATCTATCTATCTATATATATATATATCTATATATCTATATATCTATATATCTATATATCTATATATCTATATATCTATATATCTATATATCTATATATCTATATATATATATATATATATATATATATATATATATATATATATATATATTATATATATATATTGCATACACCATAAACACTGTAAATATACATGTATATGCATGTATACTGCAAGTACGGATATATGTATATATGGGAATGCAGTATATAAGTACATAATGCATATATGTATATATAAACACATATAAACATACTGTGAATACACAAATACACATATATCTTTGTAGTTTTGACTCGAGTTGAAATAACTATTACCTTGGGTGGATATCATGAGCCACGTTACAAGGAACTGTAAAAATAAAGAATCATTACACACCCCAAAGGAAGTTCACATTTGCATGAACATTATTTCTATGGGGTTCTACAAAAAGCTGCAGATATGCATACCTAAATGAAATGGAAGTGACCTCACCACCTAGAGAAGGGCAAGTTACTTGACCAATGACAAGCAAACATTACTTGAAGGTCTTGTTTGCTAAACACAAAACAGCCAGCCATCAATACGTTTATTTGCATATAGGTTTGGTACATCCTTATAGTGGTGAAAGCAAGGGCAACGCTTTTGTCAACAATGAGCGTCAATAGGCAAGTCATTATCACAAATGCATAGCACTGAACCAAGTAATATTAGTAATAGCAATAATGATGCTGATGATGACGATAACAGTATATATATTATTAGTAATGATGATGATACTGTAATTATATTCAATCAATAAAATATGTTTAGATATAAAATGTTGCAAGGTTCATTATCAATAATGGTTACTTACACGAAACTTAACCACCTTACCCAATGAACGACGAAAGGAAACAAGCCATTGGGTTAAATGAGCCTAAGTCACCCTTCACGCCCCAAAAATTATTGGCAATTAAGAATACTAATTGCACACTTACAAAAGGAACCAATATGAAACTAATATTGACGAACGAGTGATTGCTTCTAGTGAAGGGCAATTTAACCTTGGCACTGTTTCAATTAGGCTACACATGTATATACACAAATGCCTGCAAGGTACACCAACAGAATGACAACTCTTATTTGCAATAATGTTATAAGTTAAATGAAAATGAAAGTCCCAATACTTTCAACCTTTTACATATAACAACAACATAATTAATCTTAAAAGGACCCGCAATGCTACTTAACTACAGTACAGTACATCAGGCTGACTTCGCATAGAATCCACATATCAATGCAAATGATGATTTGTAAGCTATCATTATTTAGATTCTTGCCTCTCATTCAAAATCAAACACCAGCTTATACGTTCTTCATGACACACTTAGCGACGTAGTAATTAATTTCTGTTGACGTTTGCTAACCAATTCCAATTTTTATTAATGTTGCGCTGCATTTTCTTAAAACATGAAAATTCGAAAATAAATTTTAAGGAATTAATCATGCACATGGCTTTATTACCTCTATTTACATACTACCATAAAGGATTGATCAGCATCAAATCTTAAGTAAACCGTAAGAAATCAAACCATTAAATTCTTGTTAGCATTTTAAATTAAACTGGTCTGTTACAGAATCAATCATAACTTTGGTTTAATAGAAACCATACAACTTTCAAAGCAAAGGACCTTAAATAATTCTCATATTATTCCTATCATTTTAAGAGGCAATTAGAAAATCTTAATGGTTAATTTGACAATATATGAAGGCTGTAGGTGAATGTACGGCTACTCGGAATAAGGCATCTAGTCGTAAGTGAGGTCACTTTAAGAAAAAAAAAATATCTACACGCCAAAGAACGTTTAAGGGGCGAAGGGGATCTTAAATGGGCCCTCTTTAGATAGTATCTATATGTTTTATGTGGTAGAACTATCAAGGGCTTTGAAATATAGCAGGGGCAATAACAGATACACTTTATAAAGACATTTTGGATACACATCATCATCATCATGCCATCGCCTCACAAATAAAATAAAAAAATACTAACAATTAAATTTCAATTATTTCTATATAATGAGCAATTTAAAATTGATTCTCATCTGAACTAAAGTTGTTAGTTATCTATCTATATCTCTCTTTTTCTCTCCCTACCTGACGTCACTACCCTGCACTTGCAGGGGATGACTATAGAGACAAAGGGTTCTATAAATAACAGATCATCTCCAAACCACCTCAGATAGCTCTTGATTTCAAAGGAAATCTGCCTTTGAAAGGTCTGATACATATTTATGAGAGAGAGAGAGAGAGAGAGAGAGAGAGAGAGAGAGAGAGAGAGAGAGAGAGAGAGAGAGAGCGAGCTTTTTAAAGAATTGTTTGTATTCGAAAGTAGTCGTTGTTATTGAAAAGGGCTATTATTGCAAATGACTGGAAAGCGAAAGTTATTTTGATATTCATCTTTTCCCTAATTGGCAATCTATGAAACGTCATTTTCATTTCCCTATAGACCCTCACGATGCTTTCTTCTGACGTTTCATAGATTGCCAATTAGGGAAAAGATGAATATCAAAATAACTTTCGCTTTCCAGTCATTTGCAATAATAGCCCTTTTCAATAACAACGACTACTTTCGAATACAAACAATTCTTTAAAAAGCTCGCTCTCTCTCTCTCTCTCTCTCTCTCTCTCTCTCTCTCTCTCTCTCTCTCTCTCTCTCTCCAAATATTAAGTCTTCCATGTCTCCAAAAATAAACTCAAGGTCACGCAAACAAACATAGGAAAAAGATGCTAATGTCAGCGAGCGTCATATGTTTTACTACTTAGCATCTAAAAATTCAAATAGCTTGGGATGTTTATGCAGTGATAGAAAGCAGAGCGCCGTCCACGTGATGGGTAGAATTAGCCCCAAACTAGCATATCATCATCTACAAAAGCCATCAGCAATCGCCTCTTTCTCCTAGTGAATTCCAACGCACAGAAGTATGATTTCTTGGGCATGTTCCCCTAACACTTTATGTTCTCGTAGTGTTGTTCCTAGTCTGTGTCTCATCAAAATTGTTACCTGCTTACTCACCAATGATAATTATGAACCCACACGTACAACGAACCGTCAACTTTCTGTTGTCACTTCATTATCGACCTTTAAATTCCATTTTCAATAAAATTAGCCCTTTCCTTTCAGGAGTATTCGTATCCCATTTTACAATGACTGTATAAATGAAGTCCTAAGTGTCCTGTTGTCTGTGTTTTCCTCTTGCTGAGCAGATCTTTTTGTGCAAGAACAAATGAGCTAGCTACAATTTTTATATATAGGTATATAATTCTATGTAGAGTGAATTTTTACAATATATTAGTTGGGAGAGCACTAGCATGTTCATTACTGGCACCATATCCCTTCATTTTCATAAGATATTTTCCAGATATCCCAGAAAAAAATCCTTCATATAATCAAAATTTCATTATTTGTGCAAATATTAGTTTTAAAAAAAAAACATAAGCTTATCAAAATAGTGACTATTAAAGATTTGTTGCGTCATTCATTAGCAACTTCACGGGATCTTAACCACATTCGCTCTTAGTTTGATATCGACCTTAGCTCTTGTTGTGG
>NC_090730.1:145856826-145875775 GCF_036898095.1 Palaemon carinicauda
CTTCCAGAGCATATAACTAATAACGGAACTCTTACAGGATTCAAAATATATTTTCCTAAAACCTATGCAGGAAGTAAAGTTGAACCCGACTTATGACTGTTCTAAATATGATTTTCTACGCAAAGACAAGAAACTATTTTGACTTTTAATCATGTTTATATCCTTTACTCGTGATACTAGGTAGCTGACGGTTGCTTAAACAAATCACAAACAAAGCTTTTATGGAAAAAAAAAAAACCCATTGAAGGTCAAAGTCCTTTACGTTAAAGTCAGCAGTCCTTTAAGCCGAGACCTTGAAAAATAATTTTATGGCTGAGAAAGCAAACAAGACGTGTGTTTATCTTAAAGGAGAAATAACACCCTAGAGATTAAAGCAATGTGGTGATACCAGGCGAGAGTCGAGATGATGAAAACGGGTCAATGAAAGGGCGTGAATTCCAGGAGACATGAGTGAGTAAGCCTTCCGAAGGGCAATGGAAAATCCCGTACTTTGACCATCCTTTGAGGGGAATCCCAATCCTCTTCATTTTTTGTCCTGAGCACATTACGGCAAAACAAGATAGCTGAGATCACTTTTTACTTCAGGGAGTATAAAAGCCTTTGAAGAAACCTCCTCGGGTTGCTGAGTTGTCACATCCAAAATGCAAGTCTAGAAGGGAGTCTTTGAGTCTTACTATTCCGAGCATCTATTCTCTCTTTCTCTTTTCGTCCTTGGGTGTTTCACAGCTCACTTTGCATTCATGAACTGGAATATCAGCTTTTTCTTTATTATCTACGTTCTTACTCATTGAGTAATGACTCAGAGAGAGAGAGAGAGAGAGAGAGAGAGAGAGAGAGAGAGAGAGAGAGAGAGAGAGATTCTTTAAATGAATTTTTAAAATCTCGTTAGATATCATAATTTGTATGAGTAAATGTTAAAATTTCGTTGAATACCAAAAAAAAAATTTTAAACAAACCAAAAAATTAATTAAAACAATCGGGAGACGAAATCAAGTGTCAGCGCTCTCTGAAACACTTCAGACATTCTTAGCCGAGTTTGAATTCAATTGCTTTATCGCCATAACTATCTAAGGAAGTCGAGGTCTTTCTTGCACTATCCACAAAGAAACAGTTAAGCGACTGACGCCCTCACTTAAAATCAGAAACAGAAACTTGAACCAACGGTCGATTCCACGGCTTCGATACGGTTTCTACCAGCATGACTAATTCAGATTTTCCGAAAGGATTATTCCTTGTCGAAACACCAATAATTATGGATCAAAAAGTTTTAGCATTAATGTCCCTCAATGTATCACTATCTCACCCATTAAAAATCTGTAAATTTTCAAGTTACAGCATCATCAACACTTTTGTTTTGGAATCAACTTAATCATCATGCAATGACAACATCGAAAGGAATAGCACGAGGGCTGTTGGAGAATTAGAGGAAGAAAACCAGACCTAAATTCAATATTTGAACATACTATCCAAACAAGGCCGACATTTGGCGGAGAGAGAGAGAGAGAGAGAGAGAGAGAGAGAGAGAGAGAGAGAGAGAGAGAGCTCAATGATTAAGTACAAAGAATAACCTTTATCACAATTAAGTCACCACGCAGTATCTAGTCATCCAAAACGTTATCGATAAAATATATATTAAAATGGACTGGACAAACCTTAGGAGATGAAGTGTCTTTTTAGCATAATATTGTGGGAGACCATCTGGGAAAATTCTCTCTCTCTCTCTCTCTCTCTCTCTCTCTCTCTCTCTCTCCATGGTGGTGCATTTCATTGTAATCGGGTTACCGATGCTCCTACCTGGCAGAGATTCCACTACTCTCGGACCTTTCCTAAAACACAGCTACTACGTCACAAATAATGCATCATTGCACTTTTCCCCAAAGTCGTATGTACGTTAAGTATACATACAGGTGCTTATTTGTAATGTATGTGTATTATGTGTATACCGTATATAAGTTATATTCATACGTAGATGTCAGAGTATGTATATATAATGTAATATCTACAATATCTGGGCAGATAGTACTACATTGGATCCCTCTCTGGTTACGGATCATTTTGTCTTTGCCTACACATACTCCGAATAGTCTGGCCTATTCTTTACACATTGTTCCTCTGTCCTCACATACCTGACAACACTGGGAATACCAAACATTTTTCTTTGCATAAGGGGTTAACTACTGCAATGTCATTGTTCAGTGGCTACTTTCCTCTTGGCAAGGGTAAAAGACTCTTTAGCTATGGTAAGCAGCTCTTCTAGGAGAGGGACACTTCAAAATCAAACCATTGCTCTCTAGTCTTGATAGTGCCAAAGCCTTTCACTGTCTTGGATTAGGGTTCTCTTGCTTGAGGGTACACTTGGGCACGCTGTTCTTATTTCTCTTTTCCTCTTGTTTGTTTTGAAGTTTTTATAGTTTATATATATAAGATTTAATTTAATGTTGTTACTGTTCTTAAAATACTTTTTGATTAATTATTACTTCTCTTGTAGCTTATCTATTTCCTCATTTCCTTACCTCACTGGCCTATTTTTCCCTGTTGGAGCCCTTGGGGCTTGGGCTTGTAGCATTTTTCTTGTCCAACTAGTGTTATAGCTTGGCTTTTAATAATAATAAATTACGGTTTTAGAAAGAGCGCTCATAAGACTTTACAACCTAACCCTCCTGCATTCATTTACTGGTACTTATCAAAATCAACTAATACATACACTTCAATTTTCGATATCCGACCATTGTTTCCCTGTAAATCCTCTATAGCAAACCAAAAAGTCTCATTTCTTACTTTGGGAAAGTAAAACCTTACAAAGATCAAGTTATGAACACTTTGCAGTAAAAAAAAAAAAAAAAAAAAACTGGTAATTGCACATTTTCACCCATTCCACCAGAAAGGCCAACGGTGGTGCTATTAAACCCAGACCAGAAGAGCCACAATATAACACTGTGCTTCTTCAAACCCTTACTAATGACAGCCCTCACATTACGGTAATAACCTTAAGACACCAGGTTACCCTTCGGAGAGAGAGAGAGAGAGAGAGAGAGAGAGAGAGAGAGAGAGAGAGAGAGAGAGTTGCAACTTGCAATACCACGTACTGTGAAGACAACGTGAGTGGTCTTTAGTACAGAAAAAAAAAACCGCAGATAGGAGTAGGGTCACCAGCCAAGTCGGGGGGCTTTCTTAGAATGGGAAGATTACAACGGAACTCAGAACAAGGAATTATACTTGCGAGGGCGGGTACGAAGAACGCACGCACGCACGCACTGCACGTGTTTTGGAACAAGAAAGAGAGAAAGAAAGAAAGAAAAAAAAGAACGGGGATGTTACCTCTTTCACCTATTGTTAGTCAACTAATAAGAACCCTTGGAAACCGGTTTGCCGACCTACTAACCTCAATGCCAAGGCCGGAAGCAACGTCAACATCATTCAAAGCACACAATCTCTCTCTCTCTCTCTCTCTCTCTCTCTCTCTCTCTCTCTCAGTAAGACACTGCAGGGATTACATCATCGATCAATGGCTGAGAGAGAGAGAGAGAGAGAGAGAGAGAGCAACCTTAGGTCAGGAGACAAAAAGAGCGAAAAAGGACGGGTTTAATAGCCAGTGGCATAATGGAAAACCCTCTGTTACTTTTAGATCTATAAATTATTGTTGCCTAATAGTTGTGTGGGAAGTGAAAATATTTCGAAACTATGATGGAAGGGAGTAGCTTGCTCTATCAGTGTTATATTACGAACAAGGCATTTCATATACATAATTCATTAGTCTACTCTAAATATTTCAATGTGTTACCAATTAAATACCCATACAGATTAATTATGCTATTTGGAAATCGACGAGTAAATTAACCAGTAAGTAAACGTTCACAAATCAGCCAAATGAAACGGAAAGCGAAGAGCAATACAGTTAAAATCCATTATTTAAAATAACTATCAACACACGAATATACGAATTGAATAAACATACAAAAGCATAAAGGCATAAAGGCAATATGCAGCATAATTCCTGTGACCGACAAAGATGGCGTCATTTGTACTAAAATGGATTTCCTTTGGAAAAAAAAAGGACATCAAAACAGAGCTCTCTCTCCCACCGAGGGAGAAAGCGTGTTCCAGTGACGTATTTCCATCTTTCACTCATTTCCTATTATGACGATGAATATTCTATTGTTACGTATATCACGTGAAGAAACCACTGTCATCAATGCGGTTATTTCCTCTCTCACACAAAGACCTAACATTGGCGGATGTTTCACAAGAGAAAGGTATATGCAGAAAGCAAAAGACCCTTGAACGTGATTTGTTTTTAGTTTGTCATGGATCTTTCATTTTTTTTATTTCATTGCTGACAGTAATTGCCATCTTTAATAACAGAAGAATACAAGAATTATTTCCAAAATTGTAAAACAATTTATTTTGTTTCCAATATTCAATTACATCTAAGTCGACATTATTCTCAACGAGCCAAATCAACCTAGCAAAAGGGAACTGTAATTTACAGAGAAGAGTAAAGACTAAAAAATAACAATAAAAAAGGACACTGGAGGTAAAACCTAACAAAGTACAGATCTACAGTATTAGCTTGGGTTATCTTTTCCACTATGGATTTTGGATAATATTCTCCAACTTCCATCACAAACATGGCCGACGAGAGAGAGAGAGAGAGAGAGAGAGAGAGAGAGAGAAGAGAAATTTAGTAATAAATTGCACGACAGTCCATCATTGTCAATATCAAAAAATTTAAGTTCTTACAATATAAAATTTTTCTTATATTACTGAAGCATCACACGTAAAACTGGATGGGTGAAGGCTCCTCAAACCTAAGTGGTTAGACGAAATTTGAATAAATCTATCAAATCTTACAAGTTTCAATAAGAGGGACTAAGGAGGCTTCGACCCCCTAATCTAAGCCTACTTTATTTCCATCAAACGTGATATCGATGCCATTCTATGCGATGCTCTTAGCTGTTACTATGGGAGACTCGTGTCTGGTTGCTGTTACTCCCATTACTTTAGTAGTCGTTTATTAATGAGAGATTATGTTGTATAACTATAAAACGTCAACTTAACTACGGTGTTATCTGTTAATGTTGTTGTTAAAGGATGATCTACAACAAACAGAAACGATCGATGAAAATGTCGTCCATTAAGAAGCAATAAAAAGCAACGGTACTTCTTGCCAGCCATTAACCTTCCAAGGGAACATTAGTCTTTAATGACAGCCTGAGAACTTAAGACGAAACTTCTGATGGGGTTAAGAAAATCTCTCTCTCTCTCTCTCTCTCTCTCTCTCTCTCTCTCTCTCTCTCCCCATTTCGTGACAGAAGAGTTCAATGAAACATAATGAAGGACTATTACAGCTGGAGGATAGAGGAAGAGTAGATATATCGTAGATTGGAGAGTGATTATTGGAAGAGTAGAATTCTACCTACAGCTACTTCGTTACCGTCATCATCATCATCTCTCAAATAAATAATTTAGAATAAATTAAATTGAAGTTAGCATTATTTTAATTACTCCAATTTCAAAACTGTTTGAGTTGGAAGCTATGAAATAAAAAAAATTCAAGTATTTTTTGACGACACTGCGATACAGCAACCACCAAATAAAGCATGATAACTACAATCTCTCACACACACTCTCTCTCTCTCTCTCTCTCTCTCTCTCTCTCTCTCTCTCATGAGAACTGCAGGGATCTTGCCAGCATTAGATAAGGTAAGTTTACCTCAAAAGGTGGTTTTTGTTCAGGTTCTCTCTCCCAACAAGAAACAAGACCGTTATCATCGTGAGAACAGATAAATGTTAAGACAAAAAAGGAACCCGGCATTCACTTAAGGAAACAATGAAATCTGTTGTAGTAGTGTACTTATTGCATATGATTTGAAGTACTTCGGTCGAGTAAAGCGATACTCGTATGATAAAAGGTTTCTAAGAATATACAGATAGTCGGTTAGAGAGATTTTTCTTATATAAGGGCTTATAGTTTTTATTGATGCATGGAAAAGTAAATATTTCGTTTATATAAAATATGCAGAAAATTATAGTTAAAAGACTATCGGCATCTTCAGAATATTAGTAGAAAATTTAAACATCGCCGACACTACTTCAAAAAGGCTAGTCTAGTACACGGTAGTCCATGTTGAAACTTCTTCCAAATCATATTACGTTTAGCGAAACATTCAAAGGGGGATAATGGTTTACATGGAAATATACTATATAAGTTGGAATACCGCCACCATCTTAAAAAAAAAAAAAAAAAAAAAAAAATACGACCGAAATCAGTTGTCTCAAACAAGAATTTTTTTTTTTCTGCGATGCACTATCTTTTCACGTGTTCTCATCGCTCCACTCAGTTACCTCACATTACTTGTAAAAGTCTGATATCCGTTCGAACAAAAGAAGCTACTCGATAGCAAACTAACAGTAATTTTAACTGTCTAAGGCACCAACTATTTAAGGCAGTTAACCAGCCTCTAGTTGCTATATTATGGTAAAAAAATCTTTAGCAGTGAAAGACTGCTTTCCGAAGGTCTGAGTCTTAGTTATGAAGGTCATGAAAACAGATTAACTAGAGAATTAGATAATCATGTAGATAATATACACGCTCAGTTCAGGAAACTGAAGTGTAGCAAAGTGAGACTCGAAAAAACCAAGTGTTGAAGGCTTCCAGATAAAACTTAATATACATAAAAACTACAACATTTAGAAATGTACATCGCTAGACGCAATTTTCGCCTTAATGCAAATTTCATCAGAATGAGCTAAAAAAAAATAAAATTAAATAAACGATGGTCAAATTGTTCAGTGTTAAAACATATCATGGAATAAAGAAAAATTAAGCAATGAATAAGGCAAGCGTTTATTATCAAAGTTTATGGGACGAATGGATATAAATCCCTTCACTACTCAGTGTGAAATTAAAACATTTCGGCTTGATTGCTTCTTAAAAAAGCTGATCTTCGGTTTCATTCATTACAAGCATATCATTAGACTCAAAAGTGCCTGGGGAATGACTCGCCACCTGTAAATTGGGTTTCGAAGGGACTACAAATGGCCAAAACCTTGCTCTTACAGAGATGCTGAAGATTATATTACTCAAGATGACTACAATTTTGCACCAAGATCACTTGTACACAGAAAGGCTGTGATTCGAATAGTGCAAAGGATAGAAATACGCTTGGCATAATCATCTTTGGCAACCCCACTAATTAATTAATAGAGTACTTTTAGAGGCAGACGAAAAATAAACGAATTAAATACTTGTTCCTTACAATACCGATTAAAAAAAGCAATTAACAGCTATCAAACAGGAGGCGGCCAGTGGTTCAGCTGGAAGGCAGCTGTTACCTTATGAATGTTCACCCTGTTTAAGCCATATTATTATTAATACTTCTACTAGCTATGCTACAAGACTAGAGAATATGGATTTATTTAAGAGTGTCCTCCTCCTAGAAGAGCCACCATAGCTAAAGACTTTTACCCTTACCAAAAGGAAAGTAGCCACTAAAAAATTAGTGCAGTGGTTAACCCTTTGAGCGAAGATTTGTTTAGTAATCTCTTGTATGAAAACAGAAGAGAATTGAAAAGAATAAGCCAGACTATTCGGTTATGTGTAGGCACAGAAAAATGAGCAGTAACGAGAGAGAGAGAGAGAGAGAGAGAGAGAGAGCGCCAATTCAATACTGTCTAGCCAGTCAAAGGATCCAATAACTCCACGGCGGTAGTATTTCAACGGTTGGCTGGTGACCTGACCAACCTACTATTTATAAAATAAAGAAAGGGAAGCCGTAAGACTAAACAGAAAAGAAGGATAACATGCTAGGATTTTTTAAAGCTATTATGGTGTCGGAGAAGTGTTAACGGAGATAATGTTTCTTTAAAAGTTTTAAGGCCACTCATGAATGGCCGAGGCAAGGAACAGTGACATTGCCTTAGCAAGAAGGATAATGCCCTAGAGAACGACTTGCCTGGCTGATTATGACTTAGCAGATAGACTTATAGCCCCCCCTCCCCCACCAACCATAGCTGACAAGGATGGTAAGGTTGCAGACACTAATGGCACTAACGAGTCTGAGCAGGACTAACCCCTGACAGGCAAACACCCAGCAGAGACGTTACGACCAGGCTACAACAACCCTATATGACTGAAGCAAAGGGTGTTTAATTTTGTAGGAGAAAGGGTGACTTGGGTAAGGCTCAGTTCACAAGCACTTGCCATATCACTTGTTCTATCTATTGTTCAATTTTCTTTTTTTATATTTTTCCATACATTTTTAGCTATAAACTTAAATATGTGGGATGGTTAGTAGGCTTTCACAATTGCATATTAGGGGCTTCAAAAAACCAAGCAATATATTTTTCAAGTGATATTAGCATTCGCACCCAAGTAGCGCCAAAACTATGTACAGTAATGCCTCAGTAAAAAGCAAAGAAAATTCTTATGGAAAGTACATGTTCGGTGTAACATGGCGTCTACCTATTTTGCTCTACTGCTACTGCACAGTGATAGTAACAGGGATGTAATCATAAAAAAAAAGAAAAAGAAAAAAATTAGCATCCAACCCAATTACTTTTAATCTTTCTTACAGTCTAGCTCTAAACAAAGTAAATGGATCTGACCCTAACGGTAATCGATGGAATCTTACTATCAGTCTTTTGAAGAGGGTATTGTGAATAGATAAAATACTCTGAAAAGGAGAATGACAAGAAATACCTCGGCTTCTACGAAATCAAACACTGTCAAGATGAAACATCTCTTTTGCAATAATACACGCTTGAGAGAGAGAGAGAGAGAGAGAGAGAGAGAGAGAGAGAAATATGCAACATTAATACAAACCAAAACAGTTTCCAATCACTTTACTCTTCTTCACAAATGGATGGTTTTCTCAAGATGAACCACATACATTAAAACTTTAAATTAATCGGGAGAGAAAATCGAATTGAAAATACAATGAAAAACTTTAAAACAGTTGAAGGTATACATTTATCTTGTCTTAAAACAAACATTGCGACATTAGGGCCATCTCCTCACACAGTTTGTCATACCAGAAAGAAAACAAAAAAGCCCTTTAAAAATGTAATAAAATATCAATGTACTATATAAAGACAAAACAAGAACACTAAACTTCAGGTCAAAATGATAGGACTGCCGTAAAATCCATACTTATAAAAAAATATGGGTAAAAGAGGCATTAAAAAAGTAGGAGCCCTCAATGATTAAATCTATTAAACTGAATCAAGGCCATTACAGAACTAAGAAACCTACTTAATTATATACTCTGATTAATTATAACGTTACTGTTGTAAGTTTTATAAGGTGGCGAACCCCACAATATCAACGGAATTGGGAACATTCCAGATAAAGCATAACATAATTCACGGCAAATCCCAACATGTTCGTTTTATTATACAACTACAACCTGATTTCATAATCCCTTCTCCATACTAAATATCGGGATTCTTTCTTATATTTAATTGGTTCAGCTTTTCATGACCCATGGGGACATCGTTCATACATAAAAGACAAGTGCAACGGTGTTAGTGATCTTAATTCCAAAAACAAAGGTAATACAAGACATGAAAATACAATCAGCATGATAACTACAATCTCTACTAAAAAACCAATAAATCATGAATAATGTATATTTTTCTATACGAGTATGCATCTTTATTACGGTAATCAATATGTATAAAATATTCAAAGTATTGAATAGACTTTTCTCAGAAAATCAAGAGCTTAAGATGCAACATGATTACCGTACTTAAATATCAAAATATCTTTATATTGTACGTAAAAAAATATATTACGTTGAAAAACTTTTAACAACTACATAAAAATGAGAATCAATTACACACAATGAATGATTTAAAGTTTTCAGGCATCCTGACATCTAAGGTCATTGACGCCGAGAATCAATTACACACAAATGCCAATAGAGAGGGATTCTTACAAAGAGCACCATCAAATTAATGATTGCCAAATCATAGCATATAATCCTATCCTTTAGCAGGTCAAGCTTCCAAGGATCGGGGCATGTAATGATCCTCTAACAAGTCCCTTTGGGGATTCTTCTCCTTTTCAAGGTTTCATTACGAGGAGAGAACCATCCTTGGTGGAAACCTACCTTTTATGGGCCATATAGGAAAGATACCACGTCTCGCTTCCTAATTATGATAATATATATTCCTCTGTACATTATATATATATATATATATATATATATATTGATATACTTTACTGGAAAGGTTGATTTCCATTTAATCTAAAAAGGTTATGGTGAGGAAAGATTATAAATTTAATTTTAGTTAAGCTTTCCACGCACCAACCTACAACCTTTTTAGATTAACTAGAAATCAACATATCCATTCATATATCAACTATCTTGCCCATTCTTCATCTCCTTTTGCAACAAGAAGAGGGCCAATGTGAAATGGTTAATTTGATTTTTCTAGTTTCGTTTATGACCCTTTGAGAAAAAACTAAATGTAAGATTAAAGTTAGAAGAAACATACAATATATATTCATATATGTGTAAATATATACATATATATATATATATATATACACGTATATATAAAGCCTATATATACATATATATATATATATATATATGCATCTATTTACACAAATATAAACATGTATACTGTACAGAAGTATTTTGCAGTTAATATTTCATAGATCTATTTTAACATTGTTATTAATCTTAAAGACATTTTGTATTCTTTATTCAATACTTCTCATTTAGTTTATCTATTTCCTTTCCTCACTAAGCTATTTTTCCCTGTGGGTGCCCTTGTGTTATAGCATCATACATTTGCAACTAGAGTTTTAATTTAGCTATTAATAATAATAATAATAATAAACAGATATACATACATATGCATTTATACATTATGTATATGTATATATAAACTTTATATACACATTTCAAAATATAATTTAATGCACTAAATAAAATATTTAATAAAAATACCATCAACCAATACCAAAAACAAAAGTTTCATATATAGGTTAGTATTAACATTTGCAAAAGTGGAAAAAATACAGGTACATAAAGCAGATATTCTGAATACCATGTAAAATAAAATATATAAAGGCAAAAGTATGCAGTATATTCGCGTATCGGAAAACCTACTAAAGTAAATTAGATAAAAAAAAAATATCGACCAAAATTTAAAGATACACTTTTGCCTTAATTAACTCACCATAATACGTTAATCTAGTAGTCTTAGAAAAAAAAATGTCCGTAAGATATTAGCAGAATTTTTTTTTTCCTACCTTTATTAAATTGTCAATGTTCAAGAACTATAGAATTATCCATGGGCAATCAAAGTAAAACTTAAATAACTTCCTTAAATGAAAGAGAAACTAAAGAGACAAGACCTCACCTGGTTGTGTCGCATGATGGTGGTGATGGTGTACGGGGACGTTATTGTTTTCGTGTGACAGACCGAAAAAATGCTGCCAAAAGTCCATGACTGGGAAAGGCATGCACCACCCCTGGGCATAAGAGCACACACTAAAACTATTATTATTGCTCTCCGCTACTTTTCCCACTTCTCCACCTTCTCCCCCTCCTCCTCCTCTGTCAGCCGTTAGAAACCCCTTTCTCTTAAGGTTAAGGATTCCTCTTCCTGATCCTCCACTGCGGGCGTCTTCGCCTTCACCTTTTTTGGTGTATCCCGACGTTTGCTTTTTGTTCCTTGGCCACCTCTCTTGCAGGATATGCACAGGGGCTGCACGCCTTTCAGCCTCCCGCATCAGTCAGGCTAAAATGAATTTGGTTTTCTCATTCCACGAGATAAAAAGTCACTAGTATTCAAGAGTTTCAGTACCATGAAAAATATCAGTGGTCAACTTCACAAACATACAGTATACACTTGCATACGTATCACATTAATAAAAGCGTTCTTTTCCTAAATGGATAAAAAAATCATGATATTAATGATCACTGAACCGACCACACACACAAAAATAAAATACAAAAAAATAAATGCGGCATTATCCTTATTGATAAGACACCCGACCACTTGTGCGATCCACGTTCCAAAATGCAATGGAGCAAGAGGAAGATATCTTAGACCTTCCCCGTTACTCAATCTATCGTAACACGTCAGCCTCTGAGCCTCACCACCCAACTGCTTGCCACTGACGCTCAACTGCAACTACAGCTAAGCCTCAAGCCCGGATAGCGCATGCTGCATCGTCGATGCACTATTTCCGCCCACTGAGAATGTCCGGCTCCTTGTGCTTTTTATTAATGAATCTTATGTTTAAAAGGAAATGCATATTCACTTTCCTCTAGGTCGGGATTGCCCGACAAGAAAAAAGTATTTATGTCAAACAAAGTTTACATCTTACTTAAATGTAATTCAGCGGAAGTTCCTTTTCCTAGAATGATTGATAAAGAGATCTGCAAGATTAAAAAAAAAAACATGACAAAGAAGACAGGATGCATCCAAAATTAATGAGTCGACTAAAACCAGTGTTCACAAGTATTAAAATGTAATTCCCATATATGTCCGATATGGAATGAGCGAATATCAAAATGATTAAAACCCACTAATAGATTCCTTGGTTAGAAGTACAAAACTATGCACTTGTTCGATAATATTTATGTATATGTACTTTTGACATGAACCAGTAGCATAGTTTACCATGGCCTTTCTAACTCTATTTAATTCAAGATACTTGAAACAAAAGGAATATGACACTTGAACAATATAAATGTTCTTTGTATTGATTATTCAAATCTTCTAAAACATCAGAGAGAGAGAGAGAGAGAGAGAGAGAGAGAGAGAGAGAGAGATTAAATTTTATTAAATATTGCATCGTGCCAAATTTCAGCTAATCTATCCGTCCATCGCTATGTATACAATCTTGTTTGACATCACAGTTTCGTCGACACTATAAACTCGTTTCCGAGATTAAGTAGTACAGACTTTTCAGTACAGACTTTTCAGAGATCGAAAAACTGCAAATCACACTAGTTTCTTAAATATTCTGCTTCGTCACACCCACAGAAAAAAAAAATGCGTAAAGCTCATCAAATGACGAGGCAACGATAAATACTAAAGCCTATTATCACTCAAGAGATAAAATGGAGCTAAATTTAGGCTGTGCGTAAGAGATTGTGCGCATTGGCGTGCATAAGCATCACACTGTGGTCCTAATAAGGTGTTGGATGCCTTACAAGGAGATGACTACAAACGACAAGAATGGGAATGAATTCAACAGCTATAACAAGAGCGTTTTCACCACTGTGATTCAATAAACTAGTTATGGCTGGCTCCACGGTTCAAAATTGTGACAACCCATCTTATATAATTTAACGTTCGTAACTGGTGGGTCAATCATTGGAGAGCAACTTCACTCTTGAAAATAGATTAGATTCTTTTACTAAAAACAGAGAGAGAGAGAGAGAGAGAGAGAGAGAGAGAGAGAGAGAGAGAGTTATATAATAATGATCAGCGGGCGGTACCGTAGTCTAATACAAAAAATTCTCGAAATTGAATGTTTTCTTAAAACTAATACCAGAGCAGTTCCTTTTCCCTTTCTCTTGAGCGATGAGTCAAAAGGATATTCCTCTCGAAATACACGGAAAGGGCACCATGCCAAGGTCTGATAACGGGTAATGAAGGGCAGGAAAGAGGATGGCGGCCTTACAAGCCCAGTAATACAGTATTACCATCACACCACACGTAAGGAGGATGATTTCAGAAGTGTGGGGGTAAAAACGCGTATGTTCTTTCTAAAATTTAAATGACTATGAAAAAGGAGAATGGTTATAGAGCCCAAAGGAAAAGCAAACAATGTAATATTTTCATCAACTGACATTTCCAACGTAAATTATTTTTCCAAACAGGAATATCAAACTTTAGCCTCCTAGCTATTCTTTATTTTTCTATGAAAGCCTAGGTATTTTTTTAAAGTTTCTCTACTGCAACCCCTATCTCTAAAAATAAGTGTTTATCCCCATTGTCTTGACAGTCTTGATCTTCAAGAACTTTTCCTCCTTTAGAGGACAAAATTTCTACTAGCAATTAACTATTAATCGTCCCCATGCAGCTTAGCCATGAATACTAGCATTTTATGGCCAGAACTTCAAAACTTAATTCCAATCTATTTGCCAATGAACATGTCCCCAATGAGAACTACATCCATTGAAACATGGATTCTAGCTTTTGGAGTAAAGACAGATTCAAGAGAAAAGTGCCTCATTTCAAATCCATGACCACTTTTTTCTTTTTACATTCTTATTAATAGAAAAGATATTGACGAAAACTAAGCACAGAACAGAAATCGATGAAGACTCCTGTATAACGGCACCCCATATAGAAATGGGTTAAAGCCAAGAACAAGAAGTAGAATGAATGGATAAACAAGTTAGCAAAGGACCAGACTATTACAATGATGACAACAGGAAGGGAGTTGAAGACTATAAACCCTAAATTGGAGCCATGGAATGTGGATCTTGAATACTTAAGAGAGAAAATGGATGAATCTTCTAATACGGCATTATGGGTAATTTACACAGAGCACGTATAAAAAATAAGGGATGATAGCGATAAATGCAACAAGCGAAATATGCTTAAATACCAATTCATAACGAAGATATAAATAAATAAAATCAAAACAAGGTGATAAAAACTGATTTTTTTCAGTCCTTCACTATGAACACAAATTTCTTTATGCCGAATCAGATGTTGATCCAATTAATTTGACAGAGCACAAAGTTTATAAAAAAGAGCCTTTAAATTACAACACTTGAGTATATGAAAAAATAGATCTAAAGGAACATCAAGTTATACGATAATTTATTGGGTAGATTAATAAAAGGCACCTTTTAAAATCATATAAAAATCATGTCCACATACAGTAGATACTTCTAGAATTTTTGTATAAACCATCACTGATATCTACATCATCAAAGGATGTATTGTAATATTCCTCAAAGACTGTGGTGTAATCGGTAATATTTTTCAAAACTATATAATTTCCAACAACTTATCAAAAGATCACTATTTCAATGCTGTAAATACAGCATGCAGCTCTGCGGTGAAGACTTGAGACCTATATTACAGAAATTAACACAAACAAGGAAATGAGTTAAGGAAATAACAAATTCAAGGACACCATCAGACTTTGAGACATTAGTGAAGTATCTAATGTTCACACACACACACTGATAAATGAGCATTAATACCTTTGACAGCCCTAATCAAATTTAAATTTCTTACGAGTAGTTAAATACTATTAAATGCATTGGGGTATAATACAAAACAAAGATATGAAGAGTACTTAAAAGCCATATCAATGGTCCACATAACTTGAAGCAAATGCCTGCCTCTGCTTTAAAATACCCATGGAACCAAGGGCGATCTTTAAAAAAAAAGTCAGGGAAAATAACTGCAAATAATTGGTCAACGTCATCAATTCTAAAGGAGTTTGGTTGTCAACCTTATTTGTTTTCCAGTTATAATCAAGTCTTAATCTTTTGCTTCCATTGCAGAAACACTTTGGCTTTAAGAAATTTGTTTTCCCGTCTACGTTTGCAATTTAACAAGTAATAATATTAATTATAATAATAAACAATTGCCAGTATCCATAAACACCCTCCAAATATAACAAGATCAGGAGCTTCCCGTTCCTATCATTATTCCAACATTATACAATTCTATAAGGGAGGGTTTATGTAAAAGCTTTGCGTCCCTTGACAGCATTTGCAAACTAATATTTATATGATCTCGGTAACTGCATGGAACCAGAACAATAAATGGTCTTTGAAAGAACAAAAACAGGAGGGCTACCTAAATTGGCTTTCGAATGCCCCTTTGTATGAATTCTTCATACAAAGGGAAAAATAATCCAGTGCTGAAAAGGATGTAGTCTTCTTAAAGCTTCGCATTACATAAATACTCCATCAATAGGGAACGGAAGCCATCCTTCAATCATTACTATTAGTGGAGCAATGAAAGATGAGTAAGTTATCAACAAATGTGTAAACCAAATACACAGAAATAACCTTTGCAACGGCGCTGGTTGCCAATACATGAACTAATGAAATTTCACGATGGGAATTACTCGATTATTACAAATCCTTATTGCACGTTCAAACGTTGCATTTATTCCCATCCCGGATTATATAAAAATATAGAACTTAAATGCCAGCAGTAACGTTTTACATAAAAAACAGAGAGAGAGAGAGAGAGAGAGAGAGAGAGAGAGAGAGATTTCAACCATAAGTATTCGAAGTGGTAAGCCTGACTTAAAAAAATATAGGCCGTAAATACATCCTTCCCCTCCAAAATTAAGGCAGATCAAACAGCAACAGAAAAACGCTATTTTCCACGAGTCATGTGATTTAAATGGCCACTTCCCCTTTCTTGTCACAGTACATCTACCAAGTAGTCACACTCACCCCTATCCCATAGACCAGTCCCAGATCCGACCGACTTGTAAATCACAACTTCCTGTTTACGCCGCAACAAAGAAAAGTGGTTCCAGTATTTTTTTTTCCCCGGGAGGAGGTTGCAACCATGCTCCTTACAGGCGGATATATAGCGGATGACATTGGAGGAAATGATATAAAAATCTTGATAAGAAAAATTAAATGAAGTTACGTGGAGAGAGAGAGAGAGAGAGAGAGAGAGAGAGAGAGAGACCTTTACACCATTTCCAATTTCCCAGTGGGGCTAGTGCCAACAGAAAGAGATTCATAAACAATACGAGCACGTAACCCCTTTCCTAAAGAATAAGGAACATAGCGTAGTCTTGGCACATACTGCGCTACAAAAATGCCATACCTTATACCGGTAAAGCTACGAATGGAGACCTTTTAGAGAACTAAAATGAAACTCCTGTACTCTGACGGGAGAGAGAGAGAGAGAGAGAGAGAGAGAGAGAGAGTGTGTGAGAGAGGTTTTACTTATTTCATGTGAATTGCACTATTCAAGTTTAGAAACTACCTTACTCTGCTTTATGAACATCGTTTGGCACAATTGAGGGAATAATTAAAAGGCTTCCTTTAAATTACTATTCAGAATAATCAGAAACAAGAGTATGCAACCACCAGTGATTCCAAATACGAGACATGAGGCACCGTCCTCAATTCTGATTGTCTTGCATTTTCTTTGTTAAATATTATTCTAGAAGTTCTATTCCTACTGAAATACAAACTGTGGAATGATTTTCAAATTATATAGTTTACAGTGAAGCTTAAAAAATATTTTCTTTTTTGTCTAGATGATTCCTGTAACCATAGTTCTTATTTTACCCGATACTAATCTTATTTTGTCTTCTAAAGTTTATCAACATTGCTTCTTTTTCCTTACTGGACTATTTTCTAATGTAGGGACTTTTGAACTTTTAGCATCTTATTACTTTTCCAATTACGGTTGTCGATTGGCTTGCAATAACAACATATTTGATAAACAAAAATCTGAAAATAGGCAATCCGTACAAAGCAGACATAATACGTATCAGGTGGATGAGTTACAAGATCCAATTCATCACAAAACACTAGCCCATTGAATCAAAATTTCGGTATTTAAATAAAAAAGAGAAAGTAAAAGGCAAACTGAAGAGAAATCTTAGAGGAAACTGTAATAAAAGATGGACATAGAACTTCAGCCCACTACAGGAATGAGTTAATATGGAGAATCTAGAATAAGTATCTAACAAGGATGATCTGATTGGCTTATTGATAGGATAATTAGTGTAGACCAGTAGACCAGCGTCATATTAACTGAAGATATTAATGGACAGCGATGATAAGAGAGATTGAAAGATACAAGGAAAGTAAAAGATAGATGAATATACCTATCAGAGAGAGAGAGAGAGAGAGAGAGAGAGAGAGAGAGAGAGGAGAGAGAGAGAGAGGGGGGGGGGAGGACTGGTACACAATCGAAGACTTCCTTTGGCCCAAGTCATGTCGTGTACAGTACTAAATCATCACCATAATGTCTTACTGGACCAATACCTCTCGGACAAAGAGCAGGATTCCTTGCCGGCCCGACTTCCCCTCCCTTTTACAACTGAATAAACACAACTACGAAATAATGGACAAAGTGGAAGAGCGAGAACTTATGACCATTGAAAAGTGTCAAATTAAAAGTTCAACTCCATTGATTTGTGAAACCTTTATCTCAAAACCTTCGTCAGCAACATGAGTGATACATCCGCTGTGAAAGATGAACTACAACTGGTTGAAATTTGCATCATGGAAATGGCCGAGGATTCAGTCTCCCTTGAAGTAACAAAGAGAGGGGTCAAGGTCAAGAAGAACCAAGTAAGTTTGAGGAATTTTTTTTCACGTAAAAAAAACCCCCAAGAACAAAGTACAGAAAAAAATACATTGTATATACAGTATATACTGTACTGTGTGTGTATGCTTGTGCGCAAGGTGATTAAACAGTAATGCCGAAAAAGAATGTTCTTACTCCCAGTAGTCTGATGCTGTCTGATAAATATCTACCATTGAAGCCATTTTCAACCTCGACACTAAGGAATTTATAACCTTTATGGGATCACTTCAGATCCCAGATTCTCGATACAAAGATTCAACAAAGCTCTGATAGCTCCAGGGGCAGCTGACAACAATTGGTTTATGGTTTCAATATTAGTGTAGGTAAGAATATACATGTATCCCTTTTTTAGCAGCTGCTGGATCAGACCCCTGATAAAGCTACCAAGTCTGCAGGTATCAAAACTAACATTGAAATACTTTTGTTCCAGAAAAAGGTCAGTTATACACGGTCCAATTCTACTTAAGTTAATAGGTCAACATTTTATTACGAAATGCAAAAAAACACTCTAAAGAGCCAAATTTCATATGCGACTACCAGGAAATTAATAGAGTGCAATATTCTGTTCAAGGAAACGAAAACAGTAAACAAGTCAAAACTGAACCAGGCTTACTGAAACCAGTCAACACTGCTGAAACGGGAAGGAAACGTAAAT
>NC_090730.1:145876275-145891275 GCF_036898095.1 Palaemon carinicauda
AATTATTAATTTCCCTTCACCACAACTATGGTCCATCCGCTAAGGTCACAGATTTCCCACCATATCGTCCATTTGCACACAAGAAATGTCGGAAAAAGATTGGAACTCTTGCATTTTGGGTCAACACGTATAGAGAGAAAACATACACCACAATAAAGATTGTGACTGGATGATTGAATGATTGCGAGGTTTAGGCCATAAGGCGATGAACTGGAACGTGTTTTGGTTATTCGACTTCTTTTTTATCTAGATTTAGATTTACCTTAGAGAGAGAGAGAGAGAGAGAGAGAGAGAGAGAGAGGAGAGAGAGAGAGGGAGAGAGAGAGAGAGAGAGAGAGAGAAATTCAATAAAATTATACTTTTTGTAACCATGCTATCAAGTACTCTCTGGTTTTGAATAAAAATTGGTTACTTAATCAATAAAAAAATATAACAGGATATGATTTTCTTAATAGTTGACTAACCGTTTTGGATTAAAACTGTTTGAAAGTAGACTAATTTTCAATGTAAAATTACTAAAACCAACATTTCAACCAATATCTAGAACTTGCTAATAATACATTGCTTTACCTTCCAAACATATCAAGAACATTCCACAATGGCAAATATCTAAACTGCGATCAAAGCATGCTACTCTAGGACTCTAAAGAACTGTTTTTGTAAAATGAGACTTAAATGAAAAAAAATTGCATTTATGTCAGTATACAAAGACAGTTATACAAGGGGAAAATCTTATGCTATTACCAGAAAGTAAATCAAAACAAAACAAAAATTATTCAATTGACAAATCACCCAAAACTTCTTTTAACTCCGAGCTTAAAATAAAATCAAGAGGCGCTTTCTTTATTCAACGGACCACTAAAAACGTATAAAACTTTATTCGCCATTTCATAAACATAGACACTTCTAAAGAAAAGTGGCATGTGCTAGTTTTTAGACTGCCTGAACGCTATTGGTACTGTATTTAGATACGGAGGAATATCAATAACTACAAAAGACTAATAGCTTCCTTTGGAAAAGAAATCCGTGGAGAACAGATGAAAATCTATCTCTCAAAACATCATTTTAAACCTTCAAATGAGAGACAAAACATGAAAAGAAACGAACGCAAACCAGTGCATGTAAGATATGCTTTAGCAATATTTACACTGTAAATAGACCAGGATTCAAGGGCCTTCTCTAAAACTGCGAGGCTCTCCGGCTGACGTCAGCAGAGCTTAAATACTTCCAAAAGGTCTGTCAAAGGACCTTCACGATTCATTTTTAATATTTGTATAAAAGAGAGGTCGGTGGCAAGCCTGCCTTTCGTGATGTTTGGATAAGCAAATTCAATGGATTCTGTTGAAAAAAACAGATATGTCATTCCTTTATACATCTCATTTTCAACATTCTTGCAAAATCGATACATATGCCACGTTTCAAAAAAAAAAAAAATATATACATCAGTATATTTTAACTGGCCTCAACAAAGGCCCAACTAAGGCGGCCTAAAGTCAACATCTTATCTAGGCAAGACCATAAGGCCGAAGCATGAGTAAAGATTCTGAATTTAGACAAGGTTAACTCACTACTGGAGATAATGAGGTCAACCTTAAATATAACATGGGAAATGTGGCAGAGGATATTTCAAGGCGCAACAGCAGTGAGTAAAAAGCTAATGCACAATGAGTGGTGTTCTTACTTCATCTTAGAACACGGTCACACCTGTTATTAAAAAGATATGTAAATCATTAACTCCGCTTTGAAAAGCTTAGTTAATTCCAAGTTAAGCTGAAACGTGCATAAAACGAATATCTACAATACTTATTGGCTAGTGTACACGACCCGTAAAAAATGACGCCTAAATATTTAGATAGATATGAATGCACACATTCAACAATCCCCCTTTTCCTAACTACTCCTTCTCCCCCCTACCCGAGGGATGGGGGGGGGGGGGAGGGGAGAGACTGAGTTGTGATACGTTTGGCAATACTGCTCAGCGTGACAGGATATATATATATATATATATATACATACGTACACACACATATATATATACACACACACACACACACATATATATATATATATATATATATACCGACACTTTCACTTTATTATATAGAGATGACAAAAGATTACTCATTTGAATTGAAGTTCTGACAAGAAAAATATAGCATTACAATTGAAGATAAACACTAACGGGTCCATTCAAATGAAATTATTGCAGCCTGACTTTTTGAAGTTATAGATTCGGCTATTTATTGTCGAAATGATTAAAGTAGTTTTAGAACAAACTACAATCCACAAGATGCTCTTACATCCTCAGAGCTTCAAAGTCAATGATCTGAGATCTGTAGTTGTGGTCTTTAAATCTCCCTGGAATAGGTCAAGGCAGAAAAAATATCAAAGAAAAAATTATTACCCCACAATATATGCGGCTACGTAATTTCATAAAAAAATTTGATTTTACGTGGAGTTAGTTGTAACGGCATTGAAGAAATTTTTTTAAAGTTACCAAGCCCTGATTTCAACAATCAGATAAAGATTCACTGAAGGATAAAACTACCTTGAAATATACAGTTTGTTAAAGAATAAATATATTTGATGGGAAAATATCACCAACTTCCACGGTGCCTGTGCCTCTTTTCAAGTTACATGAAAATCGGAGAAAAATTAAATGTTCACCAAAACGGACACCCATGCCATTGAAAAAAAACGTTTTGCTTAGACTCAAAACAATACCCAAGATTTTATGTGTATAATTCCCGCAAAAGGTAATTTGTTTGTTTTCTGCTTTGTTGAGAAAGATTGTGACGATCGTAATATGACATGCAAGCAAGAACTTCCGATGTACCCAACTCAAGTATAATATAACCATACTGGAAAGAGAGAGAGAGAGAGAGAGAGAGAGAGAGAGAGAGAGAGAGAGAGAGATTGGAGTACATTTTGTAAGCTTATACCTGTGTTATATTTCATTACACATCTTCCTTATCACGTGCAAGACAATCTTAATATCTTTCTCTCTCTTTCCCTCACATACATTCATACAATAATAAGGAATTTTTCACTATTTCAAATCTTGTATTCCTATTCTTACTCTAACAAGAGAGAGAGAGAGAGAGAGAGAGAGAGAGAGAGAGAGAGAGAGAAAGTAAAACCTCATTATACAAAGGATGAATTTACTTGGCAAGTCCATATACAGAATACATCTACGAAAAAATCAACAACGGCAACAATAACGAGAACTATAATGCTATAACCACAACGAAGATATTAAAAATAGTAATATCGTACAGAAAATAAGACTTGAACATCATTTAAACAACATAACTTAGCATTATTTATGAAAATTGAAGCCTTATGAGCAAATGCTAGATATGGAATTACACCTGAAAGTCCGGAAGAAACTGCTTTTTTTTTTTAACTGAGGAAAGAAAAATAATAAGGAAAGATGAAGAAATGAAAATATCAAATTAGAAGAAATCACAAGGCGCAGTCTTTCCAAGTTATTTTAGGCATGAACGTGTAACGATTTCACGAACGCCAAGAATATAATACAGTCGAAGGTGAAAGGTGACTACACCCTTCACTCTACAAGCTAAACTATCTTCCCACGGTAGAGAGAGAGAGAGAGAGAGAGAGGAGAGAGAGAGAGAGAGAGAATGCTAAATCTTTACATCATGCGAACAGAGCAACTATAGCATGAGAAAATATCGTATCTTCCTTTACTCTCTCTTTCCATCTCAGCGTGACTAATTCTGGGTACCATCACACAAGTTCTCGTCGACATAAAATCTGTGCCAAATCATTGAGAGCATCTTTCCGGATAATTAAAATGTAAAAGAAAAAAAAAATCGCTGTCTCTCAGGAAAAGAATGGAAACAACGAAGAAGACATTTTAAAAGGAAAATTGTTGTCTCGCCATTCACGAGAGTGAAAGTGCATGTTGTTGGATGAGCCTAGCAGTCCTTTCTTCTCAGGAAAATTAGAAATATACAATGTTCTTTATATTCATGCACTCTAAAGATAAGGTCAACCATTTTTGCATTATGATAGTTACGATTGGAAAGTTGATGGGATATTCACGATAAACAAACAACAAAGCAATAAACACATCAATTCAACTTTGATTAAACCGATGAGATTTGAACCCCAGTCCAATCATGAATCAAGTCTGAGACATTGATTTATCGCTGAATGTGATTAGCCTATGTCAATTTTTTTTTCATCGTTCAATGCTAAGTTTCTTTTGATCTTGAAGTATTGATTTAACTGGAATTTAAAACCAAATGTTTTCAATTGAACTTCAAACAGAAAATAATGAAAGCAATGTGAAAAATGAAAATCAAAGTAAAGGTACAAGATTATACCTTCTGTAGGTCAATTGCCTGAGAACGAATTAGAAAGACGAGGAGTAATGTCAGCGTTAATCAAAACCTTTCACTTTTTTAATTGCATTGGCACATTAGTTTGATTAAGTAGAGTCAAACGAAGTCTGAGCGTTTCTCTCCACAAGTTTTGTTGTTCTCATGTCCTTTTTTGTCAAAACACCCATGATCAGCACAACCAATAAATAATTTCTTAAACAGATTTCTTTTTAGAGAGAGAGAGAGAGAGAGAGAGAGAGAGAGAGAGAGAGAGATATTTTCCTTCCAGAGGAAGTATTATCAATTCCACGTCGATATGAGCTCTCTCCTACATTGAAAAGGAGCTGTAAATTCTTTAGAAATCCGCTCCTCATTTTATTAATATCCCTCAAATACTAACAGGGTCGAGCCATGATAAAAGAACATTAAAATAAGTAGTATTGACCGCACATCCTACACAAAAGAGGTCAACCTGACATCAATCAAACCCCTTGAGAGAGAGAGAGAGAGAGAGAGAGAGAGAGAGAGAGAGAGAGAGAGAGAGAGAGAGAGAGAGAGAGAGAGATGAAAATCGCTGATGTTCCTGGGAATTTGGAAGTAAACATAAAAGATAATAGTAGGATGAGAGAACAGGCTTATCAGGGGAATAAGCAAAGCAATTCAGATATCTATTGAGGGAATGGAGGAAAAGCGGGTTCTATGATATAATATCTAATATCTAAACTGGATTATGAGAAGGAAAGGCCAAGCAGCGTAGATGCTAAATGTGAATGGGGAAGGGGGGGGGGGGGGTTTAGGGGGCAGTAAAGCATAATAAAAAGATGTTGTAAATAGGTTAGACGATATGAAAAGAAGGATCATGCTGAGTTGAATTGATAATTATTTTTTGTCTCAAACATATGAGATTATAAGTCGTAAAGAACCTCGAACCAATCAGCGGTAAGATAGGTGGTACTAATTCCAAAAATCCAAGGTGTCTCAGACCTCGCCTACATCAACGGAAGTCAAAACCACAAGAATCAATATCGTTTTCGTCCTCTAATCTATCCTAACATATCCCAATTCAAATATTACCGGACTAAATTTTTTAAAACCATATTCTTACTCCTTATGTCCCCTCTACATATTATTTCATCAATTCTGCTTATGTCTTGCAGACCATTCGGAGGCCCTACCCACTAGGTACCAATGACTTCATTGACATGAAGACTTTTTACTAACTTTCTGGTCGATAATACTATACAGATGGTATTTGGCAAGTTCATAAACAAATCAACCTTCACGCTATTATCTTCGAAGCTTTTCTTCAACTATTTTCGAAAATTTTAGAACGGGGTTCTTCAGCAATCACAAGAATCACCTGTACATTCGGAAGGATAACATAACTATTGGGTAGTCCTCCCCCTAAAATGGGATCACATTTAACAACATCTACATGGGTTCGTAGAAGGGCGTGTCATCGCATTTGTAAACAAATTAGTGCTATAACATTGATAAATAAAAATTTCTTTTATTGTCCCTGACTTCCAATATCATAACTAGAAAATCACCCTTCCAAATAATTCCAAACAATTTAAAGCGGAATTTTGCCAGGGTCACTCAGAACGTCGGAGGACTAAAACGTTATACACAAACCCACACACAATGGGATGTGCCTGAACGATAATATGCAGTAGCCTTCGAAGTATTCTACCTCTACATTGTCACCGGAAAATTTGTCAAAACGTCCATTCTATTGTTTGATAAATAGAACCATTCAACATTAGCAGCGAATAATCATGAATTGGGAGGGTTTCTCAACTCTCTGTGGTGTAGACAACAGTTACGCAAACAAAATGATAATCACAGTTATTAAGCAGGTATACCAGAGGGGCTGCCAACTGACAACCAGACAAAGCACACCGAAAACTGAATCCTTATTAAACATATAATACAGTCGTTCTTAATATAAGACCGATGAAAAAATCCAGCAAACATTTTAAACCTGTCAAAGGTTTAAAGGTAGTTCATGAATGGCAGAGGCAAGGGAGATTGACAATGCCAAAAGACTGACCATATATACATATGATCAGCGCCCGCAACCCATCTCCACCCAAGCTAGAACCAGGGAGGGCCAGGCAATGGATGTTAACTCAGCAGGTAGACATATAGGATCCGCCCCCTCCCCCCCCCCCAAAAAAAAACAAAAAAACATTAGCTCACAAGGATGGTGGGGTTGCATTCACAACAAGAAACTATAGAGCTTAGCGGGTTTCGAACAAGAGTCAAACAGATCGCCACGCACGGACGTTTTAGGCTATCTCTATCACAACTATTTTACTTATATGCTCCCGTGAAGACTGCGTCAATCTTTAACAGACCCTACTTTCAACGTCATAAAAATATCTGTTAATTCACAGCAGCATGGAAGCATTTTTTTACTATTTTGAAAAAATAACAATGTATACCTTGATACCCAAATAAAATGGTAGGAAGGTATCACTAATTTTAGATTAAAATGTTCATAATAGTCTACATCGAATGTACAATCCAACCGTTAAACAGAATGACCAAACTATTTTCATTATACACTAATATTGTAAGAAACTTCCAATCTTCCAACACGACTGTAAGCTAAGTCTTTAAATGGCCTGTGGTGGCTTATTTTGATCCGGATCCTCGATTGATCAATTAAGGCAAGCCATTTCCGTCTGGGGGATGACATGGCTCCAGTCTCGGGTATTAGAGCCATTATTATTTCCGCCGATGCTCCAGAAGCACGAGCCTTTGGCAGTAAATGGCCAGCTTAATTTAACAAGAAACCTTTGATGTTCCATTGGAATTATGCCCTGACAGAACGTGACGTTCTTACCACAAGTCTGATGAGATCTTTTGGAAGAGATATTTATAGAAAGAAGAAAATTTATAGCGATTGAAAGGTGAGTAAAGAGTATAAGCCACCTCTAATGAATTCTTAATAATAATAATAATAATAATAATAATAATAATAATAAAATAATAATAATAATAATAAACTAACGACAGTTTTGTTATTTTCATAATTATTTTAGGTAATATCTAAGACGTAAATCGTCGCATCTAAAGAAATTTTATCACATCAAAATCAAAACAAACAAGTTTTGTTACTTTGGTAATTTTCTTTGGTATCATCTAATATATGCAAATTAATAAAAAATGGTTTCTCATCAAATAATAACAATGTCAAACTAAATGGTGTATCAAAATAAACTTTGATAATAAAAAGTTACTGATACACAACGGGCTAAACCCCTGAATCACCTATCTACTTTATTTCCAACTAATCTTCATTACCATCCCATCACCTGTCCGCCTCTTCGGCCCTTTTTCCCGTCCTTTATTTTGCCGATTGAAAGCTTTTATCGGCTTTGAAAGTGACGCTTGGATTAATTTCCATTTTAACGGAGTTATAGCGGCGCATTTGCGCAGTCTGCCTGTTTGTCTCTATCTCTTAGTCTGTCATTTGGTTGCAATATGTAGCTGACTACATAATGGCATAGGGGCTTCCCTCAGCCATAAAAGAAGTGAGAGAGAGAGAGAGAGAGAGAGAGAGAGAGAGAGAGAGAGAGAGAGAGAGAGAGAGAGAGATAAATTATTTATTGAAATATCTTCTTAACAAAACTTGTCTCTCTTTGAAAGAAGTCACCAATAAGTTTCAAAAGCGCTGCACAGTAGCTAGATTGGGAAACCATCATGATAAAATTAACCACTTCTAGCCCACAGATACTTAGCTTGGTGAGCTAAGAATAAAGTTAACTGGCCAAAAGCTTAGCAAATAATATGCCTGCTTCATGTTGCGTTTTCCGTTCCAGCGAGACCAAGGTGACTGCGGAGGACGGCAGTAATAGGTCTTATTTTCTTGCATAATAATCTCACTGGTGTCCTTCAGCCAATGTACCGAACCTTCACTTTAGCAATGTAACAATATTCTTTGATAGAGGCTTTGAACGAAGTAAGGACGGCATTGTTTCTAAAGCCTTGCTGCCTAGTTGAATCTAACCTAACCACCACCAAGTCACTCAGCTGTTCATCATCTGTTTCAGAGCAACAGCAAAACTTAGCATTTTCCATCGTTTTTCAGCCATCAGATCACTCTTCATCTTTTTGGTGTCAGCACAATACACAGCAAGGTGATTGGTTTAGTGTAATAATTAATCTTTGACGAGGGTGAATATCTCCATGAGTACTTAATATAAATTACCTTTACGAATGGATATATGCAAGATAAAAAAGGACATTAAATACGAGGTATAAAATTGTTGGATTTTAAAAATGAGTTGCAAAATAGACTGTAATAAATGTTTTTAGCAAAGTCAAACAGGGATAGTGTCTACGACAGTAAAATTGTGTTAAATGTGAATTAAGAGTAAGGTAAGAGAAAATTAAATCACAAAGTTGTAGTAAATGGAAATATTAACGGTAGAAAAGGTAGAGTTGATTCTTTTTACAGGCCATTAGAAGTAAATAAGTGTGAGGGTTGAATGAAGGAAAAGTGATGTATAAACAAATACCAGAAAAGTTTGTGTATTCACGAAATCAAGGATATAACTTGTTTGGAGACAATTTGTTCGATGGCGTGAATGAAGTACAATAGTTTGGTGTAGAATTAATAATTTTTTAAATTAGAAATTGTAAGAAAAAATACTATAAGGTAGCAGGGGATGATAGAAGAGGGTAGGACAGTTAGGAGGCTGATAGTGAGCCAGGTAAAAGTTTTCATCAAAGATCATTGCATAGTTGTCCTCGGGGACCAACCTCTGAATTTTGAGGGAAATGCACAATATAAATATAAATATATACATGTATATTACATATATATATATATATATATATATATATGTATGTATGTGTGCGTGCGTGCTCGCACATGAACTAGTCAGGGCGACCCATACTAAGTTGGTTTGTTAAGAGAGATAAGACATAAGTCTCCTCTCATCACCAGCCGACACTGGCCAGCGTGGTAATGAAAAGTGGCCAAACCCAGACATGTATGACATGTCTGAGGCCTTTTTACTGGATTAGGAAAAACTGTTATATATATATATATATATATATATATATATATATATATATATATATATATATATATATATAACAATGATAACTGATCAGCTGTCATTCCTCATGGTAAGAAAACGAAGATCCCCTATCAATCCCTTCAAAATATCCTGATACAGAATTAGAACCTACGACCAAACAAACAACATGACCACCCCTATATCTACCAAGGCCCCGCCACTCAAGCAATGAATCTGCAGCCACTGCAGGCTGATTGTGCAACATAGCGACTACAACAAAAATTCAATTGATCTGTATGCATCCACTGCTTCTCTTGGAATAAGCAGCTGCGATAGGTGGAAATGCCCCTCTGTAGAATATTCATGACTTTCTATACTTACGCAGCTTATGTAAGATCGTTCAAACCGGCATACTAAACGAAAACACGACTTGGATTTTCTGCGCAGGTCATTCATAACGTACGCAACCAAAAGCTAGTTTCGGAAGCCGGTCACCTGCGTACAGAATGTTTCTTATACAAAAACCTTCATTTACAGCATACTAAAAAGAATCGAGTGACGATCTTTATTCACATCAGGTCAGAATATCTACATGAAAATGCCCTTGCCCTCTGATTGCTTGTGTAAGATATTTCATAAAAGCATACTAAATACGCTTGGATGGTCAATGAAAACCTAAAACAATAGGGTGTTTACGAGAAATTGTTTTGTAGCTAAGAATATGCAGGTTTTCGGTATCCGTCTAAAATAACAATTACTATTATTCTGCACCGATGCAGAGATTGGGGATGAAGGCTATGTCGGTTCGAAGTATTCAACATAAAATACATATGATTTTTTAAAGTTTACCTAACCATCTCCTAAACTCCCTACTGTTCCATATTCAACTAAATAAACCACCAAAAGAGAGCGTAATTGGCCAAGGGCCACTCCATGAACGAAGTACGACATCAGTATTATTGCACAAGTCTCAGGTACCATTTCGTTTTCTCTTTCGAGTATCAAAAAGTTAGGATTCTTTTTCAGATAAACATCAGTGACAATCTGAAAAACAAATTAAGACCAAGACAATTTCGAAGGTGACGAGTCGCCAAAACTTCATCGACACCCTTTCAGAATCAATTGTCATAATGTGTCAGTCGATGAAATCAATCTTTCAGATCCATCACTATCTACTGTATTCTCGTGGATGAGCCCGTTCGTACACACACAAACAGTAAATACCCGATACAATTATTACCCTCTCGACAACGATCTAATAAGCTTAACTTGTCTAGCCCTGGCTTAAGTATATAACTGAAAAAAAAAGAAATTTTACATTATAAAAAAAATTGTTTCGACAATACGGAAATCAACCAGTCAAATCCCAGCATTCGCATTAATTAGAGCAATCAACTCTTAGTTTCTAAGCAGTATATTTCAAGCAGTATATACATCAGATGAATCAAATATGTTCATTCCTATTTTCTGGATTCTTACATTGAGTCCACAATCTAGAAAGCAAGAATGCCTTTCAATCCAACATTATTACATAGGCATTCTGAGAATGCTGGTGTTACTTACTGACCCTCCCACGTTATTCTTTTTGCAAAGGTTGAGAAATCCCCACACGATGTCTGATAAAAAGTCTGCGATCTTGCACGATTTTATCTTATCGTAAGTTTCATCAGATTGGAAAAGGTAAATTGACAGCATACTGACAGACATACAAACGGACGAGATGGACGATTTCCTTTCACGCACATAAATGCACGATGATCTACCTTCGTAATAAGTTTGGCAGATTATCCCTTCAACCTTGCAAGAGGGGTTGTGATGACAAATTGCCTTGGCAGACACACTGATGGGCAAACAAACACAAGGACTAACGGAAGTAAAAACTATGAATAACTGACTTTGTCGGAAGGTACCAATAACTGATAAGATTTGGAAAGCTTTAAAAAGCATGGGATCAATAAACTAAGCAATTATAAGTACGCTATCGTAACTTGAGAGAATTAAACCTCGAAAACAATAGCCCTTGAAATTATGTGGAATCCAACTAACAATTACAAAGCACCGAGTCATGGTCAACATGAGAAAATCCCAAGGAACAACATCAAGTTAAAAATACAGAAGAAAAAACGATATAATCTTGAAGGTTTCAGTTAACCAGAGCAATAAAGATATTTCTATTCACCCTTGAAAATTGGATACAATAAAGGAAAATTACCTTCCTTTTTTTTAGCTCAAGAACAATATTCAACTTTCGTCTGGACGAAATAAAATATCAAATCCTTGGATGACATATAAACAAAACTATGCGCTTTTTAATGCCGCTAATCATCAAACTGGTAGTTTAAGCTAACATTAATAAAAACTTTTGTCCAAATCATCATTTAACAACCTTTACTAATAAACATCTTACAGTTTCATATGAATTTCATATCAACATTAACAGTTGTAATGATTAAATGGAAAAACATTATGGACATGCATTTCTTATATCGAACATAAAGAGATACGAATCTAATGAAGTTCAAGTTCTAATCTAAAAGCCAAACAATATAACATGGATCAACAAAACAAACAAACTAATAAACAGAGGAATCATGTAATCACACATTCAGTAAACCAATCTATAATAATGCTGAATAGCCTTGGTTCTTTCTTTTTAAATCCAATCCCGATGACATAATTACCTTTGTACCTCATCAGCTAATGTAGATGTTTTTCATGCGGATCGAAAAACATATCAGTGATAAATATTCCATACGTGAAAGATGATGTTACATATGATCCCACTTATGCACATGATGTTAGAGGGACAGAATTAGTGAATGGAAAAGAATTGAAGAAATACCTCTGGGAAATTGAAACGGTGACGAGGAACTAACGTGAGAGATTACAAGGAGACTGGGAAACAAATAAAGATTTAGAATAAGAGAAAAACGCAAAACAAAACAATGAAAGGGCAGTTGTATAAAGGTACACTTAAATAAAAAGCTATGTAATAAAAAAAATGATAGACAGGCAATAAACAAAGGATTAGAAAACACGAAATCTGGAAAAAACCATATTGAAAATATGACAAGAAAGCCAGGGATGGAAAATATAATTCAAAGGAATAAAATAACATAACAGAAAGAAACACGAAAAAAAAGATCACAGACCAGCACAAAAAGCAGGATTACTGAGAAAACACCACATGCCAGCCAGCAGATGGCTGCAGTAAATTAGTTTTCACTTTTCGGACAAAGGTTTTTTTATCGCAACCGGAAAATATCCTTGGATGGTGGCTGGCAGAAGAGATCCAGTGACTTTTCAACTCTCTCTCTCTCTCTCTCTCTCTCTCTCTCTCTCTCTCTCTCTCTCTCTCTTACAGACCATTCCTATTCGATCTGACACATATATCTTTCTCCAAGTCTTCATTAGAAATAAATAGCATCCAAGTAAAACCACTAGATTTTATTCATTTGTACAGTCCCGTAGAGATATTCTTCGGTAAAATAGGCAAAGATATCTATATACAGCGAGTAAGCATAAGAATGCCATTGATAAACCAAATGACTGAATTAAAATTTCCAAATATGAGCACTATGATATCTAATACCATAAGAAATTACAGAATGTTAAAAAAATATATTCTTCTTCATTAAAAGACAAAGTTTCTGAATAACTATAATTTTTTTTTTATTATTTCCTTGCTCCTCTGCACCCTTTCTTAAATTTACGACAGACACCTTAGTTAGACACTTCACAAAGGAACTTCTTACAAATTACTTGGGAAGGAAAACATTTGTCCATTTTCATAACATTAAAAAATTATGAGAGAGAGAGAGAGAGAGAGAGAGAGAGAGAGAGAGAGAGAGAGAACGTTACGCAGTCGAAGCGAGGCCATGATGTGTGAAAGAAAGGTCATGAGAAGCAGCCTAGTTACGACACGGATGTGATATTGAGAAGGAGGGTTTGTTACTGAGAAAAATGGGTTGTACGTGAAGAAGGGGGGGGGGGGGGAATATGCTATAAGATGCAAAGTAGACAAAGACGATAGTGAAGACGCAAAAAATAGATGGAGATGGTTAAGAAACATAGGGCGGAACCCCAGGCTTACATCTACCAAGAGGGGTCAAATTGCAAAATACCTCTCCGAGAAAGGGTCAATAGATAAAATAAAACAAAGACGAAACTTACAGAGGCTTAACACACAAGGAATCTTTAAACGAACTTAACTGATAAAAATTTATCGATACAAAAATAAAAAATTTTTCATAATCTAACTCATACATTTAGTTTACTTCCCCTAATTTTTGGTCACCTAAAATGTCAAGTCAAGGCTTATTGTCATAACATCTCATGAATTCTTTTTTTTACTATGACTGACGCTACTAAAGTTCACGTAGATATTATAGAAGACCTGTTTGGAAAGCTGAATAATGAGGGATTCCTATGCAACTGGAGATTTACGAACGCAAATGGAGGAAAACTTTGCAAATCCAGCAGTTCAAGACAGAGAATACCGGTATCTTTAAATAGCACACAAACAAACACACATACACACTCACACACACATATATATACATATATATAATATATATATATATATATATATATATACATATACATATTCATATATATATATAAATATATATATACACACACACACACACACACACATATATATATATATATATATAATGTGTGTGTGTTTGTGTTTTTAAATATATTTTTTTTCTGGAACTGCTGGATTTGATAAGTTTTCCTCAATATATATGTATATATATATATATATATATATATATATATATATATATATACATACATATATATATATACATATATATATACATATATATATATATATATATATATATATATATATATATATATATATATAACAATAAATGTGTAAACATACAGTATATATTCTCATATCTGCTAACAGAAATATTAGTAGGAATCCAGAGTTCATATAACAAGAAAAGCAGTAATAAAAATGTAAGCGCAAATAGAGATGAAGCAAAAAATGTGTCCACGCAAATTACATTAATCAAATACACAGCAGAACTAATGAAAAATAATCTCATAAAAGTCAAACAAAAGTAACAAATGAAATTCAGTACTTTTGGGTAATAAAGTTACAACATTAGAGCTCAACGTATTTTGTTTAATTATTAGGCAATTATAAAATTTACGTTCTAAAAGTCCTGCAACTGAAGTTATAATTTCATTAGGTTCCAGTATATTAATGAGGCTTCCCCGGTAATACTAAATGAGTGGTATATGAGCGTGTTACAATCATTACATACATCTATTATTAGCAGTGTATTAGATTACAAAATGCTAGTGAGGTTGGCATCCTCTCAGAAAAAAAAAAAAAAAAAGAGTGAGTGTAAAGTTATACGAAAAGGTTCTACAATGAGGCCATCAAAGTTTAAATTATTACTCGAACAGGAAGTTGAACTTAAATTAACAAGAGGACTTTGCTCAATTACCAGCTCTTCTGTATTCCCTAATCATTAATTTTCTTTCGAATATTTCCCTCTGTCCTCAGTGGAATGACCGACTTTCTCCCATTCTACTAGAACTGTAATAAAAAATTATGATTTGATAATCATCCACTATTAATATCCCTT
>NC_090730.1:145893775-145896275 GCF_036898095.1 Palaemon carinicauda
ATGAAAATATATAAAATTTAGAGTATACACAACTATGTACACATGTTCAAGCTTATTCCAGCATGCAATGTACAGTTCAACATCCTGCAAAGTAAAAACAAATTAAAATGTCTCATCAAACAATTTAGTCTTCAATAAATCAATTTCCAATAAATGTCATGGGCTTCAATAATATAATGCAAGGCCAAACTCCTCGTCTATACTTCAACACCATATTAAGAAACAAATCTATTTGCTGGTTCGTCGGCTTCCACACTAAAATTGTACCAACAACTACCAAAGCTTCTATCAACGTAAAAAAAAAAAGGGAGTAAAACATTAAAATATCTCTACAGCAACACAAAAGTCGATGCTTTTCAGTTATTTACAACCAAGAGCCATTATGAGATTTGAATGTTATTAAAGTCAATAAATTTACAGGGTAGGAATCAAATCCGTCAAAATATAACTCTTGAAATGAAGTTTGATTACAGTACTAGTAAGATAAGTTTACTTTGCTGAGATAAGGAATATCCGACTGTGTTTTTAGGGAGTGTTCTTCTTTTCTATAGAAAAAAACAGTCCTCTTTTTCAAGTCCTATGACCTCTCGGTTCAAAGGACTCGACGACCCTCCCCTCCGGGTGGTACGATCAAATCTTTCCACTCCTCCTTCACCCATCTTTATTTTCCTTCTGCAAAGTCTTGAACAGAACTCAATAACAAGATTTAGGGAACACATTCCACTTTTACGTACGGTAAAGGGAGAGAGCCTTGTGCCAAATCCTCCCTATCAGATATACCGCAAACACGTAGGCCAAGGTGACTATGCATTACCACACTGATGACTTTGAGTCTTGGACTTCAATAACATACAGCCAGATAATTTTCACGTGAGAGATATTCTCATAACACTGAAGAATGATGTCAACATAACGACTCACCTTGACTTTATCGCGCATCTGATATCGCCTTTTCAATCGGTTAAACTTTGAAACAAGTGACTGAGAATTACTGAGAAATTACTATTTTTATCTTTATCAACATTATCATCATCATTATAATTATTAGCATTACCCATAATGCTGGACGGTTAAATATTAATATATATAATTGAGCCAGCATTTTCGTGTGTTAGGGGGATATCCATAATCTAATCTCATATGACAATTTCTTGCCACAAAAACCACTTCTAAGTTATAAAAGACACAAATTCTTATGAGTTTTAACAGCTTCATCGCGGAGTCTAGTTTTATACAATTTTCCTAAATTGATATATTACAATCCCGAATTAGTGAAATATCACACAATGTTGGGGTGAAGATAAATAGAAGAAAGACAGAGATGATGAGAACGGAGTATACAATGGAAGATAAAATATCATTGGAAGGAGAAAGGATTAACGAGGTAGAATCATTTAAGTATTTATAACCATGAACTCCAATACAAGGTTTTTAGAATTAAAGTTTAGTGAAAGATTGAAAAAAAGCAATTCAGACAATGGCTAGGTTAAATAAAATTTGTAAATCAAATCGCATGAAATTACATGTAAAAATCAGACAATATATCAGCTTAGTGAAATTGGTGTTACTTTAAGGACATACAGAATTCAGGATATGACAATGAAGCAACCTCCAATAGATTTAGTAGATTAGAAAACAAAACCCTCAGAAGGATATTGGGAGTTAAATGGCAGAACGGATTAGAAATGAAACTATAAGAGAGATTACTCGAGTGCCATACGTGGATGAGATGGTTTGGGCATGCTCTTCGCACTCCCCAAGAGAGATTAGTTCACCAAATATTCAGCTGGGCTCCACAAGGCACAAAAGAGTTGAAAGACCCAAGCCTACATGGCTGAGGACTATGAAGCGCGATGATGATGATGAATAGAGAAGTATTGAATTAAAAGCTCAAGATAGAGACGACTGGCGAAATCTAACCGAGGCCCTTTGCGTCAATAGGCGTGGGAGGAGATGATGATGATGATATATTGTAATGGTACTCTTCATAATTATCAAAATATATGAAGACATATGATGACAAAAGAGAACTGCTGGACCTACGGCAAGTCAATAATAATTTCCGGTATAGAACATATCACTACTGATCTGATTCATTAGATACCATCTGGCGCAACTGCTATTTGGGTCGTTGAAGCCGGGCATACAACATGACTCAAAGATCAATAATAGATTGAGAACATCATAATAAGACTCCAGCTTGACTGATGATAACTCTCTACTCACTGACCGGGATATTTATTGCCATATTTGTTACCAAATGGGTAAAAAAATAACAAACAGATTTAAGTAGACATACCAATAACAGTAATAGTAAAATTTGTTATATGAATTGTAAATATATGTAATAATTCCTAGTAATAATAAGGGAAAATGATAATAAATCAACAAGTTTATGCCCAACTGAGATCAATTACTTCTTGAAAACCAGGTATAAACCTGAAAAGCCTTATAGCTGGATAGATAGATCGATAGATAGATAGATGATCTAACAGATCTG
>NC_090730.1:145906275-145908775 GCF_036898095.1 Palaemon carinicauda
TTAGAAGAATTAGAAACGAAAACAAGGGAGGCTTGAATTTGTTTAACCCAGTAACCGTTAGGCTATTAAGGTAAGCAATGGAAATGTGTGCAAATCTTTGGTTATAATATTTTCCGCTCAATGATTATTACAAAGAAGGATCGTGCCCAGTTTGAAAATTGAATGCTTAAGGCTATTAATCTGGAGGGTATGAGTTTAATAAAATGCAAATCATATAAAACAAAAAAAAATTGCAAAACTCAACAGGCGGGAAAATTCTTAACAAGAATATTATAATCATTATATGCAATGGCAGTAATGAGTGTAAACGAACTGCTATACCTGTATTGCATAAAAATTAATAATCTAATCATTGATAATACACTTGAAGATTTTTTTAATCATTGCTCTATGGCCACGAGTATTTTATCATAAAATAAAACATCTAATCAACAGAAAACAACTCCTGGTATTAAACGAGTATATGTGCACGGAAAATACTATAAATATAAAATACTGAAATGTATAAGACACACGACCCAATAACCAAAAATCATAGAACATACAGAAACGTCTGTCCCACTTTCCATTCCTATTCACACACCTTTAGGATACCAGGGAACGATTCTGAGGACGGGAAGGCCAGAGAGAGTACGCCCAGGGTATAGGATATTAAAGACGAAGGACGACAGGGAGGTAGTTTGGGAGTCCTACTGTAGAAAGAAGACGGGATTCAGTGTGTAAATAAACCGAGACAAAGAGAAAAAGATCGTACAAAGAACCTGGTTGACGAGGGTCAGGGACCGACTGTATGTCACGATCAATTTTTTTCGTACATACTTGTACTAGTTTAGAACGGAAATCGCCATTAATAAGTTTCTATACAAGATTCATAAGCATTGCAGTAAATATAATTTCATCCACATTAAATTAAGTGACAATAAAAATAATTTACAAAAATTCCTTCATCCACATTAATACATACATGAATTTTAATAACGCAAACACCACCAAAGTTCCTTATACGCATCCGGATACCTACTCAAATCTACTTTTGCCATTTCTGGGTCACTCCTTCGTAATCCTAATAACATTCAGGACAAAAATCATGAAAACATAGATATTATATTGCTTCCATATGAGGCTTACCAAAGGGTTCAGACACTTGCATTAAGGGGTTCTATGTTATCATATGTGTCTGAGACAAAGACGTCTAACGGAGTAAAAGTCGCAGACGCACTCAACGGAGGGTTTTGGTTAACTTGGTGGGAGGGACAAAGGTACGCCCAGTCAAGGCTTATTAACTTCTTTCCTGGGGGCAAACGGCAATCACACTTGCATGGGTGCAATTCCTTACCTGGTCAAAGACATTGCAGTTTTCTGCCTAATACGTTAACTAACCTTGCTAAAACTCCAAAAAATTACAACATATAAAATCTTGAGGTAGTATATGTGCATGTATGTGATAGCCTACAGTACATATGCATACCAGTATAAGAAAGCCGACTTTTGCTCGGAAAGAGAAATCCGATTACTAATGTACAGGTTTGGACAAGATAAATATAGGTTTTTACTGTGATTAAAGCTTTCTTTTATTAATAATCAAAATGAGTGTGATCAAATTAATAGCTACACCCTGGAGGTCAACAAAACTCAATCTTACTTGCATGTTGCATACTTGCATCCGTATTTGTGTACAAGTGTAGCTATTCATTGAAGCAATTATTTATTACTTACAATAAAACACGGAACAAAATAAACGAGAGGCTATAAAATAACGACTCAGATATTCATAGACTTTCTGAAGAATGATACTACCAAACTTGGGACAGATTTCCGCACAAACATCGATTTCACCGTTTACATTTTCCTAATACCTAAAAATATTGCAGAATAAATTTCCGAACCCAGTTCAGGTTTTTAATTCAATTCTAGCTATAATGGCCAGAAATAGGAAAACAATCCACTGACTCCATGCTGAGCCAAAGCGGTGGGTGGCGAGGCTTTTATTGAGCCTGAGGGGAGGGGGTATGTGATGGGGGGGGGGGGTGTAATTGGCATAGATGAAAACCTCACTTTTCGTTCCCTATCATGGTCTTGTTTTGAACAGTTAATTTCGGATTGGTGTCTGCCTAAATGTTAAATGTACTCCAGAACCACACAGTATAAGAAGAGGGAAAATAGATAAGAAATTAACTACACTCTTACAAAAACTACAATAACAATTATAATACATTAAAGGCGATGGAAAACAACCAATGTTGATAGCAGTGACAGTGAGCATTAGGGAGATGGAAAAAACATCAATCTTACGAGAGAGAGAGAGAGAGAGAGAGAGAGAGAGAGAGAGAGAGAGAGAGAGAGAGAGAGAGAGAGAGAGAGAGAGAGAATATTAACATCAAAAGTTCCAAAACAAGGCATCCTGACAGCTAACTTTGCACGATCAATATCCTAAGGCCTGGTGGCAGGACTACCTCCGGGAGGGAAGGAGAGAAAAGAGGAGGAAGCGGGGAGGGAGAGA
>NC_090730.1:145914704-145929704 GCF_036898095.1 Palaemon carinicauda
GAGAGAGAGAGAGAGAGAGAGAGAGAATTTCTTCCGATGAAACAAATTCCCCTCCTATTTATCAACTTTTTTTCTAACTCATTCAACTTCTTTGTTATTACTCCTTTATCTTCGTCTTTTGGCAAGTGCCTCCCCTCATGATTCACAATGACGTCACAACGGATCCTGCTCAGGACATAAATAAAGTGAGGCATTTGTTGTTATGCGATGCTGCATTTCACAAGTTGCGAAAACGTCTTTCGCCGGTAGATCTGATCAGGAGAGGGTCAATGATCCCATTTCTTTCCTCGCTTCTATATAACCGTGAGGGTGACGCAGAGAGAGAGAGAGAGAGAGAGAGAGAGAGAGGGGGGGGGGTTCAACCTGTATAAGAAAAAAATTAATTGACACTTGAACGTCAGGAGCGTCAAGACGCCCTCGGGGAGCATGGTTGGCCTTGGGGGCAGGCGAAGACCATTTATGATTGATTTCAAAAGTGGCACCTATGCAAGGAGACCTTTCCCCGACTCCTCGGTCCTCAATCTCCCTTAACAGACCTCTCTCTCTCTCTCTCCTCTCTCTCTCTCTCTCTCTCTCTCAAACCTATATCTTTGGATGATTTGACACGAACGACTTTTAAAGGATATATTTAATATGATCTCTGAAATATACATTTCGCCAACAGTGGTGTTTAAACTGTGCTTACATATTTCCAGTTTTTTTCTCTTCCGGCATCAATGATCACTGGTGTTATGATACCAGATAATTACAAATCATTCATTCTTTTTCTCTTACAAAAATATCGCTACCCCTGGTGAAGGAACCACACGAGGTCCTAGTAGTAACAATTTTTTCATAATCATAAAAGAGAATGATCAAACCGAGGAATTTCTATCATGTATGTTCAGTTTTTAACAAATATAACAGCACAAAATAACTTCACACAGACACAATCACACACGCATACACAACTAAGATCTTTTCACAACTAAGGGCTTCGTTTTCGCTCATAGATGTTGAATCCAAAGGGGTGTACATCCTCTACGACCAAACATGGTCGATTATGAACTACATAACTGATTCCCAGCTTAAGCCATCAAAAGCAAAATATTTTTTATGGGAGAAAAAGAGTTCAAATCACTAACCTGATGTATAATGGGAGTTTGAATCCACTGAGCTAAAAGTCTCTCTCTCTCTCTCTCCTCTCTCTCTCTCTCTCTCTCTCTCTCTCTCTCATTTGACAGGGTGTGCTTCCAGAACCAATTCAATCACTATAAAATTCATTCCCGTAACTATTAAATCGTTTATGACCCCTGCTGCAGTAAACTCCAACACATTAGTTGCTCAGTATACCCAAGCAAAGGGCTTACCGGCATCGAGTCGATCCACCTACACACTAAATAGGCCATTCACTTTAATCTAACTCTTCCTTGACATTATTGCTCTTCTTTTCCAATATGTCTTTTATACCTTATATCTGTCTATTTCCGAACGTGCTAACTCCCCTTTCCCCCCTTTACAAGAAGTGATACCTTCCAGTTCTCAGAACGTCTATTGGAATAAGGCTGTTGGACAATGCAGCTTCTTAACCCTGATTGTGATCACCATAGTGGTTTTAAACACAAGATAAGTAATTCCCTGCTTAGCTTCAAAGAGCCACAATAATTTTTTTTTTCCGTGGAGTCCTCTTTATTGAGTCAATCCTGGTACCGATTATATCTGTAGTCAATCAACCGGCCCACCTACAATTGGGTAATAGATTAGGCAGGGGTCAAGTTTATAGGATTAACATCTAATCACTAGAGGCTTTATTGGACTCGGAAATCTTCGCCATGTCACGCTTACCCATTTAAAAGGGGACAATGACGTGTTTAAATATAAATATATATATATATATATATATATATACAACTATATATATATATATATATATACCCACATAACAAAAGTATGAATCGTAAACATATCAGACTATAAATAACAATATATACAGTAAAAAATCCATTGATGAAACGTGAGCTGCAAGGATATTCAATACGGAGCAGACATCAATTTGAGTGTTCTCATCTTCGTATAGTTTTAATAAGCAGAAAGGATAATAATGATGTTTTAAGATATAAAACATATACAAAAGTTTTTTTTAAGACATAAAAACAAGAAAACTTCCAGACACGAAACACGATTCAGTAAACCCTATGGTAAGACCACCATCAGTGAAAACTTCTGATAACGCAATCTGTGGCTAACACCTTCCAATCTCTCCCAGAAATATAAGAACCCCTTTGTAAGGTTCGATGACCCAACTTCAATACCATCACGATATTGGATTTAGAATATCACCACAATCATGGATTCAACCTTATCAGAGATACTCAGGTACAAAACAGTAAATAAATCCAAAAAGAGCCAACGTTCGGCCAACGAACAGCTCACTTAACTGCGTAACATGAAACCCCCATTGACGAACTCACGGACGAACACATGAGGGCGGCTTCTCCGCCATTCCTCCACCCCCAACGATGTATCTGAAATCCCCTTCCGTTCCCTTGAAAGCTTTAAACAATAAAACGCCCTTAAGCGTCATTTATCGAAAGGCTTCGTCATCATAATTTCATGGGGGTGCCTAACGTATTCCTTATTCAACAGTGGCCCTATCTCGTGGACCCCTCCCCCAACGCTCCTCGAAATCCCTGCCCCTTCCCAACCTCCAAGGTATACCTCAAATTATGCTTAACGTTTACCCTCTTCCCCGTCCGAGGGCACCTACCCCACACTCGATCATCTCTCAGCCCAACCGGATCTGTTGTCCGGTTTGTGTAATATACCTCTTCAAACCGATATAGAAAGTGAGTAACTACAGGGACACTGATACCAAGTGGAATGTGGTTACCGCATCGTCGTCATTACTACAATCATTATCGTTACAATCATCGTAATCTTCGTTGTATTACTGTCACTATACTTCTTATGGTGAAAATTTAAATTATCCACTCTTACTATCATAAATATTGTTAAATTATTATTGTCATGTCTTTAAAATCCACCACCATAATTTTTCATCATATAATCAATAAGATGAAATAGTTGACTTAGCTCATAATGGCAACACAATGTTTTTTTTTTCCCCCCCCCCAAGAGAAAAACTTAATGTCCTAATGGTCTCATCAATATTTCACCATTATGAAAAACCATCAGCACCACCATCATCATACTTTCTCGACTGTCATTGCCATTTAAAGACACCATTACCTTCTTATCCTTACATCTTTTTACCTACTAACTTGACTGTCAACTAGAGGAAAGCGTTTGTGTGTGGAAAGTAAGAATAAGAATGTCTGGCAATTCCAAATAAATGCATAAGTCCTCCCGGATGTACAGTAACTAGCAATTGCAACAGTCTTTCCGGATATATCTAGTACACGCAAATCTTCATAAATAGGAAAAGCATTTGAAGATATGCAAGACGAGTTTTATAAATATATGCATGCAAACGATCAGTTCTATAGCAACAGGTTATTATATGACGGGCTTCCAACGCAAGAGCTCGTGTCCAGCAAAAGGCTGAGCAATCTATCAAGCAAGCAAGCGAGTTATTATAATAGTAAGCAACACTTATTCTGTAGATAGATGGAAAGTGCTTCAGGATATATGGACCAAATGCAGTTCTTCCTGATATATATAACAAAGCCAAGAGTCATTCATATAAAAGAATAGACCGTGAAGATTCGCAAGACGAGAGCTCTCCTGAATATTCTGGCATGTGATCTACCCAGCTGACAACTAGTATGAACCTGAATAATTAAGCCAACGACCTGTGCCCAAAATGCATAAACAGTATGAACAATGAGTGTAAGTTCGGAAAGGCCACACGATATGTAGTTGTAGTCCTTCAACATAAACAAGGAAAATAAGTCTTACTAGATATACGTGATAGTAAATACGATGCGTGTGACAAGAAAGGACATGAGTCGTCCCGATATTCCCAGAAAAAAAAAATGTAGGAAAAAGTCCTTACAAATATGTAGGAAATAATATACAGGCATTATGAATAAAGCGGATATGTATGGCTAGGGCCTCGCAACAAAAAAATGGTGCAAACAATGCACCAAAGAGAACACGGATAAAGAGCAGGACTCAAGAGTGGTGCGAGCTATTTTTAATATGCTCCAACGTAAACAATGGTTATGTATTTAGGAAAGGCTTGGTATATTTAGACTCCTTAATTACCAATGGTTCTCGCTGACATAAATGATAGATTGACAAATTAAGTACTGCAAATGCAAGATTATGTGGGCAAGTTTATTCACAGAGCGTTATAAACAATGTAAATAAACAGCCAGCACCAATACGAGGCAACAAACGCTCTTTGTTAACGGCAATTTTAAAAAGGTACATTGAATAAGAAAACTGTCTTACAAACCAAAAACAACGCAACGTATAGTGTTTAATGCAATAAAATTCGCAATGTATAAACTATATCCAATTACTAATTTATGTTGTGAAAAAATAATAATAATAAAGCTAAAAATGGGTACCTAACAACTGCTGGGTTCAAGTGAAGGGGCATAAGGCCAATAATATCACCCTTAAAATCTTGCTGAGAAACCAAAAGGTTGTACCCTAGGTGGCTCCACCCATTCTCAACAGGAAACACACGTACGGTGAAAAAAAAAAATATAATGAGATAAGCAATGATCAAAAGAAACGTGATTAAAAAATACCTTCTAAGGTAGGATAAACACTCTTAGAAGAAATTTAATCAAGTTATTGTCATTAATTTTACTACATAGGCTTTTTTTTCATAACTTGCGTTAATACAAATAAAAAATGCCAAAAATAGTTGGAAAAGGGATTAACAAAAAATTACATTTAAAAGACAATCCAATACAAGTTACCCAACAAAACAAATATTCACAAACGCTTGACCAGTGAAATATCAGCTGTTCCCTGAAACTCCCCTTCCTAAAGTCAACTAGAGCCAAGGTCACAGACTGTTCACAACTCTTGTTATGTCTACAGAAAAATAAACTGCAAATAATAAAAAAAAGATAAAATATTTTGTTTACGATGCAATGTCTGAACTTGGCCTGAAAGCTCTGGCACAAAAGATATGTGACGTGGTTTTTTTTTTTTTATGATATGGTGCCAGATGACAGAATACTTTGATGCTGATGAGAATAACGATGATGACGAAAGGGGCCTTAATACCGAACTCTACCAGAAATCAAATAAAATACCACTATAATTATCTAGCCAATTTGGCACACCAATTTTTCATAATATCATTTGTAAGGGTTGATGAACAACCAAGAGATTCCAACTGTAAAAGAAATTCCAAATTACAATTTTTCTTTTTTTATAAACGAAACTTCAACTTGACAAATATGAAATTTTAGGTTGTAATAAGCACACAACACTGAAGCGAATTACACTACAATCGAATGCGTATTCCATTACAGTCTCCACACGACAAAATATGAAAGGAAAATAATATCTAGTCATAACACCAGACAATCTTAATTTTACCTAACGATCCACCGTAACTTAAAACCTAATAATAATAATAATAATAATAATAATAATAATAATAATAAAAAAAAATTGGATAAAAAAAATTTGTCAAATCTACACCAAAAACTTTCTCTAAATTACATCATACAGAAGGGATGTTCGTACAGTAACCATATCAATGTTTTGAACAAAATTGCATTATAATTTCTCCTTCTAATGCCTTTACCTTTTCAGGATGTCCAAAGACTATCATATTCGTCTAACAACCAGATACATATTTTAGTGCTTACGACTCACATACAAACACACACACACATACATACATACATACACACACACATATATATATATATATTATATATATATATATATATATATATGCGTGTATCCAAACGCTCTTCTACTATTTCTATCCAAACATAAAAATAAATATTGAGCCTATTTTCCTATACATGGTCTCCGATTGCTGTTATCACCTGACACTTAGCAGCTGGTGCCAGATTAGGGAGCAGTCGGCGCCACAGGCTAATGCCACTTTAAGTTACTTTTGCTGATGTGAATAAGAGTATAGCTACTTATGTTATATTACTTGGCACTCGAATATCTGTAGTAATACTTGAAAGCCAAATATAAGTTCAGATACCTTGCAAACTTTGCAGACGAAATTTAATATCATCGGTACCCATCATATAAATTAACAAAATTTGCTTGAAAAATAATTCAAAATTCGAATTATTTTAAATATGAACAGTTGATTATTTATAACCACATTAGAACGCAAAATTAATAATACTATGAATAAAACAAGAAATAATAATAAAAAAAGCAACAGCAGCAGTACCAAGTTGTATCATTATTATTGTTATATATATTACGATTACTGTTATTATCATTAAAATTATTTATTGTTTTCAGCATCAACAATCCCATATGAAAGTTAAAGTACCAGTAATCATAAATAATGTCTCCAGATACTTATATAAATAGAAACACGAGATTAAAGCACATCATTAACATACCAATAAACCTTAAAAGTTTATAAAAGAACAAATGGCGGATTACTTATCATATTCGTAATAATATGTATATATATATATATATATATATATATATATATATATATATATATATATATATATATATATGCAATGATAATCAAAGTTTTTTTGTGAAATAACATTTATAATGAGCACATAATAACCGAACATAAACCTATTACACATACTGTCCACCTACTTTTGGACCACCCTTTATATTTATTTATAAAAAATAAAAAATATATATATACATACATATATATGTGTTTTTAATTTGCTTTACAAGCTTTTCCTAGTTTCAAACACAACGAGGCCACGATGATCCTTCCTCTCTCTCTCTCTCTCTCTCTCTCTCTCTCTCTCTCTCTCTCTCTCTCTCTCTCTCTCTCTCTCTCTCTCAATGAAGGCCAAGTTTGAAGGAACAGCCTGCGTGGTCTGCGATGAGAAATGTCGACAGCCCATCAATCAAACCCACATTTTCAGAAATGAGACCCCGAACCGTATCGCATAACAAAGTCCCTTACCAAAAATGCTTACAAAACTTGCAAAATCTGGAAACTATATATTTCTCTGTGATGTATGTATTGAAATTATATTTTTATACATTTTTATCTAAAAAAATAGTCAAAAAATTTCAAAAATACTCGAGCCCATATTAAATCATCTTCAATATCACACATGCCAACAAATATTTCGTACAAAAAAAAAAAAAAAAAAAATCCTGCAGTAAGAATTCCCAATAAAATAAAACTAACAATCGAAGCAAGAATGGAAAATTGCTGATTGAAAACAAAGTACCTCTGTGAGGGAATCCTGATCAATATTTAGTTCCCTCCCGAGAAACATTTCAACCTCAGTTAACCTTAGTTTGTTGATAGATCGAAGATCTAAAACGAGACAAACATTTTCTTTTCAAATCTAAAAGAAAACGGTAAAGCCAAATATAGAATGGGCAACTTACCACATAAGACTTGAAGTCCACAAAGGCAATGTCATTGTCCCTTGCCTCTGCCATCATTAGCTTTTAAACACTATCATTTTTACATTCCATATCACACAATTCTATTAGCATTCAACTGGGATAGGAAGGAAAGATAGTGAACTTTGGGTTATAATCATGAAACCGTTCTTTAATAACCATTCCTACCTATCAAATATAATGGATCAATTACATAAAATACTTGTAAATACTGACACTAAAAAAACTCTCAATTTAGTTCATTAATTTCTTTAAATATAAACATTAGACGATTATTATTATTTTATAGAATTCTGACAAATCATATACTGTAGATTATAATCAATTTTTTATATTTTTATTGCTCCCAAAAATCCATTATCATATTTCTCCGAATGAATAAAAGCAATTTAAATCAGGGCTTGCAACAGGAACGTTACACAAATTGATAATATTCCAAATACAATGTTCTTACTTAACAAAATCTCATACTATAGTTAATACCTCAAAAGGTACATGAATAGGGCAACCTGTCATAGTGTACATATTTAAATGACACTGGTAGAAAAATGGGTAACGATATGGAGCTTGCCAGAGCAGCTATTCGCTGGATATGGAAGGTGAGCAAACGACTCCACAAACACTTCAGGGTAAATATAATAAAGCGCATCGCAAAACTAGAGGGGAGACTAAAATATGGAAACACTTCTCAAATTATACTTAACACCTTAAATTCTTGAATTATCACTAGTGAAAAAAATAGGACCAAACAATATATATAAATATATATAAATATATATATATATATATATATATATAATATATATATATATATATATATATATATATATATATATATATATACATATATATATATATATGTATATATATATATATATATATATAAATATATATTAAACATGATAAATATTTTATTGGATGGGGTAGGGTGATATTAAAAAATGACAATAAAATTTTGCTTACGATTCATGGGAATAAGTAAAAGTTGGCTTCTTAGATATTTTACTCTCTAATTTTGATTTTTTTCGAAAGCATAGTAAACAGCTGGCCCAGAAAGAAAATGACAAACTGAACAGCTCATTAATTTTCACCAAAAAGTTAGATTTGGCAAAAAATTAGGTTATAATCACTAAAAGTAAGTAAATAATTTTCAAGCAACATCTTTTTAAAAGAAATGACAATTAATAATATAAGAAGAAAGGTGCCTTCCTCGGTGTAAAAAATACAATGAATAAAACTAAAAAGGAAAAAATTAACATGAAATGGAGGATATTCTTTGCAATTATAAGCAAAAGTTTTCCTCCAACTGGACAATCATATCAACTGTCTTGCGCACTGATTTGTGTGTCCTTGAGCTACAACCTTGGTTAACCAGTTGTGTGTCGGAGGGAGGGGGTACATTGAACAAAGGCATCGCTATGAGAGAAATGGATGGAACGAAATAAGTGACCAGACTCGATGGCTGACTTTTTTTTTTCTTGATTTCTATCTATTTTGTTTTGTTACTTTGCTATACATTTAATCCTCTTGATACACTAGCTTTTTTTTCATCCAGTTTTCCTATCTCTTTTGTTATCGAAACATCGGATTTACTAATTTACATACATTAATTTATTGATCTGTTCGTAGCTTGTGCATTAATTTCATCTTTTACTAATTCAACGAACTACTCACATTAACTAGAATAAGTATCATCATCAACCAAATTAAAACACATACACAAAGAGAGAGAGAGAGAGAGAGAGAGAGAGGAGAGAGAGAGAGAGAGAGAGAGAGACTTCAGATAGATGGGGGTTTGAGATAAAGGATAGGTAATGGATGAACGTACTTGTACATTATGAGAAGTGACGTATCAGAAGTTGAGCGTCCTATCCAGGATATTCATGACAACCTCTTTAAGGAGACTTGCAGTGACAACATTGTCTAGGAGCACCCGTTTCATACTAGTAGGATTATGAGATAACTAGATTCGTTAAAATGCACACAAAAACAGAGAAAGACATATACAGTACACATACATTTATATGTATGTATCCGTTTCAGATTGTATCTGTATATCGACATGATCGGCAATGCTGTACTAGTCACGGCCACTCATACCAGGTTAGTTTGCTGAGCGATCAGACTAGTCTCCCACCATCACCAACCCGCACTGGCCAGCTTGGTGATAGAAACTTGCTAAACCCCATACATAAATACTTTCATGTCTGAGGCATTTGTCCTGCAGTGGACTGGAAATGTCTGCATGTGTTGTATGTATGTATGTTATTTTAGAAGTTTGAGAGTATTAAGTGAAGAGAGAAAAAAAGCTGTATGTGACGTATATTGACACTGTATGAAGCCATGGTAATCGTTGTGAAAAATTGTACGTTTTTAAAATGAGTGGTTTGAAAAATAAATATGCGGTATAATAATGGGCTTGACTCCAAAGATATTAGCAATCAGATTTTAGCAAATCTATTGAGATATGTTTGCTAGGCGCATGTCTATTTCAATTATAATAAAAATCCCACAGTCGTCTAACTGCCAGGGAGCTAATTTACTTCTAGTTACCAGACACACCAAACTAAATTCAGGCGTCCATTCTAGGACCCCCTTGTTCGACAATGGGGAAAATGGGTAAAGTTTACAAATCCTAATCATACATGATCATAAACTCTCCTAAAGTTATCCATAAGGACTGCCTGACTTCATCAATGCATAAATCCCCTTTACAATTTTAAGGGGGAAGGGCAAAAGCAGAGAGCTAACGACCACACCTATACCTACAGCGAAGAAACAAAATCTAATCTGACATTAGCCGGAGAGAAGATAAAACCCGCATGGAAGAAAAATGCACTTAAGATACATACATATTACATAGACTCGGGTGTTCGTGTGCGCGAGCTACTAGTTTCTTCACTCAAGCAGTGTTATCTTAAGTTCTGTATTAATTATTTCCATTTTCTACGAAAATAAAAAAAAAACATATAAAGCAAAACGAAAGGTTCATCTTCAGTTAAAAGATAAATCTACAGTATAGCATTCAGAAAAGAGACATGTAGTCTCTTTGAAGAAAATGATAGGAAAAAAGAAAAGAAAACTGCAAGTCGAGGCCTACTCAGCGGTCGACAACACACCTAGGATGATCAATACCTAAAAGCAGCTGAGCCACTCCTATACAACACGGCAGGACAACCAAGCCCAGACTTTTTCCAGCAGGCGAGGCAGCAGCAGCAGCAACAACAGCAACGGCAAAAGAGCAAAGATACAACAATGAGGATGCGTCAGAGGAAGTGGGTATTATGGTAATGCTAGATAAAACACATTTCAGTAAACAAAAGAATATTCCGGGGAAGTGAAATTATGAACCGGATAATTCTATTCCCATTTCTAAATATGTATGCACAATATACGGGGTGCAGCAACAGTACAGTACATTTTCCACAAACTTTTACTAATTAAAATGGATGACGAGAGAGAGAGAGAGAGAGAGAGAGAGAGAGAGAGAGAGAGAGAGAGAGAGAGAGAGAGAGAGAGAGAGAACATTCACTCTGCGTATACATGCATCTATGAACATATGTATAAATACATGGCCAGACAAAAACGCAAGGAAGCAAAATAATAATCATAAATGCTTTGGCAGGTTCACCGAGAATCATGACAGATACAAGACCGTACTCCTCAAAACACGCAACACATCAGCTCTGGTTACAAATGACTTCTTTGAACCTTCCCTTCCACACAGGTGAAAGGGTAACACACCCAGCGTCTGCACCAAACCACCCAACCTCCTTTTTACAAGACAGGTTACTTATAACGACATTTAAAATTAATCCCATCTTGACATTCATATAAACATATACAGGCAAACATTAATATATACATATGCACATGAATGTACATACATAAACAGACATATATCAGTGATGGTATGATTTGATAGTCGCTTCTTAAATTCTAGGTCTAAGTTTTAACAAAAAGCAAGATAGCAAGGAGGAAAAACTTCAGCATGTCAATTACAATTAATTTTCAAAAAATTTACTATTTCCATGATAGTTTATCTTTACATTAAAAGAAATAAAAATACTAAAAAGGGTGATAAGAACTCATGGAATGAGATATGTAATCTATTAATAAAATTATGACAACATGGGAAGCAATATATATATATATATATATATATATATATATATATATATATATACATACATATATATATATATAAATGCAGATAGGCTGAAATTAATTGTAGCAAACATAATATATAAAATTGGCATAAGTCTGATAATCAAAAAATACTTTAATCCTGTAAAAATAAATGCCAAAGCTCAACGTGTCTTTAACTGACTTCCTAAGGAATTATATTCTAATAAGAACAATTAAAGTATTACACGAAAATGCCTAGTCATGTTGGCGAATACAATCATCTTGAATCAAATTAAAAGTATATATATATATATATATATATATATATATATATATATATATATATATATTTATATATATATATATATATATATATATATATATATATATATATATATATATTGATTATATATATTATAATAAACTTATTTATCTTCATATGATGAACACTTCGCCTAAAAATTTTTTAGTAAATATATGAAATAACTACAACCAAATGTGTAAGTAAACTAGGAACAGGCTAAATCAGATGGAAATCTTGTATGACGCTATGGAAGAGGACTTGATGACGTAAAGACGAGAGAACTCCAAGGTGCGTCATTATAGGAAGTCTACTGTTGCCTCTGGGTTGAGTGAGATTATAGCAGCAAACCACGGTTTGTTCTGCTGTCAAAATGAAGAATCTTCGCGAACAATAATATATAGAATTTTACACATTTCTTCCGGTTTTGTGTTGATCCCAATTCTAATGGAGAAAAAAAAAGGAGGTATTAACCTCCTAACCCCGTAAAAATACATATTGTAGGAGAGAAAAATAGGAGACAAATCTAGGAAAACTGAAGTACGTAAGAATTCCAACACAGCAATAGAATTATAGCGCCAGGTAATTTACTTTTTCAAATTTCCATACAGTAAATTGGATATTTAATGAAAAGGCTGGGGGGATTCCTATTTCAACTAGCCTTTGCATAGCATAATACTACCTGAAAAAACCATATAAGAGTATTGCCTTAAAACAATCAAGTTGGACGAATCATATTAACAACGGCACAATTACAAATTGATCTCCAGTACCCATATTTTTTTCTCTTAAACTGTGTTTCATTCACGATCTCTCTCCATTGATTTAGACTCAGAACCAGATATTGAAAATGATGACATTTAGTCAAACTAAAGCTGTACAATCCACCTTAACAAATAGACTTCATCGCCCCTTACATCCTTAGTTCTCTTGAAACCATTAGGTACAAATCCTTTCCTATCTGACTTGTACAAAACGGCAATCTAAGAATACATGTAGTATGCAACCTGATTAAAAATACATGTTGCGCCGCTAATTACGTCTTTCTGGAAATAAATTGTCTATTCATAGAATAAGAATATGAATATGAATATATATATATATATATGTGTGTGTGTGTGTGTGTGTGTGTGTGTCTAGAGAGAGAGAGAGAGAGAGAGAGAGAGAGAGGAGAGAGAGAGAGAGAGAGAGAGAGAGAGAGATTTGGGGGAGAGGAGACTTCATTTATTATTTAGCAACATCAACTAGAATATTAATAGGCCCACTGAGAACATAAGATAAGTTTTTACCATTTGCCAATTTAGACATGAGACAATATTTCGCGAAAAGATATATGGCGATCGTTTCCAGTTGCTCTCAGCTCTTACCAGGCTGGAAATCCTTTCATGGGAGGTGAATAGAAATACTCACTCTCACTCTCTCTCTCTCTCTCTCTCTCTCTCTCTCTCTCTCTCTCTCTCTCTCTCTCTCTCTCTCTCTCTCTCTCTCTCTCTCTCTCTGTGCGTGAGTGTAAATTTCTTGAGTATGCCTGCAAATTCAAGGGTTTTCTCTCACTGCCCACACTCATGAAAAATTAAAATAATCCAAAAACAAAACTAACAAGAATAAAGAATATTGAAATACTTTGAGAAGTTCCTCCCCAGATGAAAAGTTCTCTCTACATCTCTTACCATTCCTTGGTGCGCACTTTCTTCTACAAGTATAGCATTCCCATGGGTGTCACATGAGGGCTATAATGCTATACACGCACGAGAGGGCAAGCGTGCACACACCACACAAATACAAATACACATACACACCCACACACACACACACACATATATATACAGTATATATATACATATATATATATATATATATATATATATATATATATATATATACAGTATATATATACACACAGACATATATATATATATATATATATATATATATATATTATATATATATATATATATATATATAGTATGTAATATATATATATATATATATATATATATATATATATATACAGTATGTAATATATATATATATATATATATATATATATATATACAGTATGTAATATATATATATATATATATATATATATATATATATATATATATATATATATATATATATACTCATACATTTTCCAGGGATAATGTCTCGCTTCCTCTTTTTCTGATATAAGCCAACTGTCAATGCTCCATCTCCCTTTAACTTCCAGAGCGCGTGTGGGTGGGCGTTTACTTAACGCGAATGTCGTAAGTTCCAGGGAATCGTTATTATCATTCTACATGTAAATAAAAACAAGACTATATCAATAAATTGTATAGTTATTAGTACTACTGTTATAAATGATGATGATCATTCAAGTCAATACAACTATACCTATTACACAGCGAAGAGACTAAAGCAAGGAGGTCTGCCCAACTCTTTATTCCCATACCATAATGTACAGACTGATTTTCTAACCGCGACCTGTGTGTCTCTTCCACTGTATCAAGGAAGCGGGTGTAATCTTTCTCTGACTTATAAATAGAAAGAGTGTATGATATACTATTCAAATCGTTTTCATTAACTGATTTACAAATTTACCATTCCCATTAAATACCTTATCATGTATCCTCGACACCCCCCCCCCCCGCACAACAGGGTCTAATACATACCAATTCACTGAAATGACCAATGGAAACGATGTAAAGGTGCTATTGGATAGAGGGACTTCCCAGGGAAAACCATCACTTGGTTATCACGCAAGAGCGCATGTCTCTTATCCTACAATTTGGTATGCATGGGAAAAACCGACAGATAAAGCTCCCAATAATCAGCAAAACTTTAGCATTATTATGTAACAGAGGTATATTACATTCACGGAATATAAAGCTTATCCGTTATTAACGCAGGCGAGAAAATGATTATATACAGATTCAATACCATTAGTTAAAACATATAATCACGGATATTTAGCAAATTATAAACTACTAATCTGCAAAAAAATAGCATATATAATTAACATAAGGAAAACGTATTCAATTTTAAAAAGTATGAAGATGTACGATTCACATGTCGGACGGCTC
>NC_090730.1:145934704-145949704 GCF_036898095.1 Palaemon carinicauda
AATAAACATATTGTAGTTTACCAAGAGATTCTGATCCTTTATGCATCTCACACAAGATAACTACAAACACTCAACCTTTCGCAGACTCAAATGACCAACCCAAGCATGATCAGAATTGTTAACAATGTCTTAACACGCAGTGGGCAAAAGCGACAAATAAAAACAATCGTGTATGGAAGTTGTAATCTTACAAGTCTTTCCAAAATAGATGAATAGTTAAATCTCTCTCTCTTCTTACTTACAAATGAAAGCGTAAATACAATTACCCCAAATAGTGTCACATATACCGTACTTTCTACAAGGAATCCATGAATCCAGAGAGGTTATTATTCGTGTCGGATGGAGGGAAAAGGAATAGGATATAGGGCCTGCCACTTCACATTTCGTGATAAAGAGAAACGCTTGTAAATGATAGGATGCCACTTCATAGTAAGTCATACACATATAGGAATAAAAATCATTATCATACTGACTACTATCAATGCAGACGATACTACTATTATTAATAATTATATTAAAAGCCAAATATAATCATGATACACAGAAAAAACTTACACCAATTCACATGCATTGATATCTAAACCCTGGTTAGTCGCGCATACACCTCTAATATAAACAACGGAAGAATCAGGCCAAGAACATTCTATAACGATCGCACGAGCGTAAACCGTTTACTTCTAATTTCAACAGCCCATGATCACCGCCGATTACACTAACTCCTTCAGCACTTGCCCACCTTTGAGTCCTAAAGCTCGGCTAAAGACTATCTTACTTTCTATGTGGAATGGATATACATTACAGTGCAGTTCTTTTCTAAAGCGTCATCCTTCTTAGCCTTCCTTTATTATAAAGTTTCTTTAACGAAATGTTTCATACATATACACTGATTTCGAAAATGTGCCACTTTCAACTGCGTTTCGTAACAATCTTCTATTCCCCTAATAATGTTATCTCTCTCTCTCTCTCTCTCTCTCTCTCTCTCTCTCTCTCTCTCTCTCTCTCTCTCTCTCTCTCTCTCTCTCTCTCTCATCCCATTTGGACATTCTACTATTCTGTAGCTTTCCATAAAATGTTTTAATGATGATAACAACAACAACAACAACAACAACAACAATAATAATAATAATAATAATAATCACAATAATAATAAATATTACATACTAGAACCACCCAAATAATTGTACCATTACTTGACTTTCATTGGGACATTGCTACCTTCTCCCTACTTAGTTGCCCTCATTTAATGCAAGACAGCTCTAATGCCTACAACTAAAACAATAAATACGGATGAAAGACAATAATGAATTACCCAACTTCCAAGGGGTATAGAGAAGGCACAGGATCGAAGACGTGATCAAGTGTTCGAGACGGTTTCAAGATACCGTCTCCCACACGGAACAAGAGGATGGATGTTAGCGCTCTTCAAATCGTCAGGTTAGTGCCGCATACTTATACTTTTATCACATTATTGTTGCTATAAATTTCTTGAAAGCTAAATCAGTCCCCACGAGGAAGACCATAGAGGAAAAATAACTAAACATATGAATACCTATTAATATAAATTATAATTTACTTGAGAAAATTACACAAGTTGCTTTAATCCAATACACTCTTAACATAAACAACTGTACGTTAATTGCATGAACAAACCGACATATGAATATCTATTAATATAAACTATATTTTCCTTGTGCCATGACAATATTACACAAATTTATTTTGGTCAATTAACTCTCAACAAGGTGTAAATGTACTTTAATTATATGAACAAGCCGACGTAAATAAAATAAAAGACTGTAAAACTATACAAAACGAGACATGTTTGCATATGTACCAAGTGACAGTTATCTTACTGCAAAAGGTCACTCAGGCGTCTGGTCTCTTTCGGCACATCAATCGTAGCTTGTTTTGATAAACAACTGTGAGAACCCACATGCGGATACTGCAAAGGATGTCGAGACGACACTATTTTTCATTTCTTTCTTGGGCCCCGAATTACAGTAGATATCAATGCAGAAGAATTGGCCAAATAACAGCCTTTACCACGGTAAATCCTAAAAAAATTAAGCGCGAAAATAAACAGGATCTAACCACTCGGGGAGTAAAAGTCTACCTCTTAAAGCAAATGATTTCTACAAAGCAAAGACTAAAGGGACTGGCAGCCATGTTTGTTATCTTACACACTACCGAAAAAAAAAAACAAAGAAAATGAAGGGATGAAAATTTTCAGACCAAACAGAAACAGAACTAGAAGAAACATTCAAAATTCTGTCGTCAAAAGGAAATAATTGAATCATTGAGGGATTGCAGTTAATTTCTAGGAGTAGATGTGGCACGATGGGTGTGATCAGGCTTCCTGAGAGCTCAAGGTAACAGCGACCGAAATAGCACATGGAAAAGCGACAAACGAGATTAGGTGAAGAGGGAAGGACATGATCGCTGATCAAACGAACTGCTCTTCATATACGTTATCCGGGTGGAAGCCAATATGGATGAAGCACCTCACTTCAACAGCCTTATAGAGACAAGACTGAATTAAGCGTGCTCGTTGAAATATGTTTTTTTGATATATGGATATGATTACAGTTCTTTATGAGGATCACATCTACATATCTATTCTACAAATAGGTCACAAAATTAATGTGAAGCTTTTCATTAGTGATCAATAATTCTTTTTTCTTTTAATTTCTGTTTTGTGTTAAAGTTAAGGCCATATGTAACACGACAAAAATCTTGGTATCTTGTTAACCGGCCATTTATGACAACACCGGCATCTCAACAACTCTAAGATGAAGTCCGTCAAAACAATTCCTCAAGATCAAGCCGGTAGCAACTACGATTCCATGATCATTATTCGATACACGATACGTTACGCAAAGACTGTCATTTTAGTGTCCTTGTATATATCATGTATGTGTATTTTTTTTTTTTTTTTTTTTTTGCCAGTTTATGGTCCTTATATTAGATCACGTATTTATTTTTATATTTTTAGATAACCGGTGACAAAGCGTTTAACTTAAGCTCTTTCTAATGGTCAATACCTGATGATAACAATAAAATGAAAGTGGAGAAAAGGACAGAGCGTGATCTAACCTCAAAGGAAGTGGAAAATCTACATAAAAAAGGTGTAAATACTGAAACGTATAAAAACAAATGATTCTAAAAGATTGGTCCGAGGAAAAGAAGTCACCAGATGTAACACTAAACTCTGCTGCAGTCACCGTTCAGAATTCAGGTAAGGATGCCGACGAAGGAATGCCTGTCAACAACCGACATTCCAAGTATTCACTTCACGTGCCAGCAACCTACCTTCAACCGGCTGAGGCATAATTACATAACCATAAAACGTCATTCACGGCTTTTTTTTATTTTTAGCTTTTTTACACCAACTTCTACTGTATGAACTACATAACGCCAATGACACCCAAGTTTAAATTTGATAACAATGCTGTTCTTTTAAATAAGGAATAAATAATCAGAAGTTTCCTTTCTTAAAGAGCAAGCATGATAAAAAAAAATGTTCATCCATACTATTTATTCGGGTTGATACATTCTTCAGTAAGCTTTCATTTTAAAGCTTTCATAGTCAATTCGAAAATCTTACTGGCTCCCCCAGTAAACCTCTCCATGAAAAAAAAATCAAAGTATGTGATATTTAACCTAAATTACAATATAATATCATATAGAGTATCCTGCACCTCGCGAAATTGCTCAATTTACTCGTAGGTGCAAGAAATATCTCGGTCGGCTACCTCAAAAATCAGGCGTCTTGTCATGCGAATTCGTTTCCTATAACCCAAGCAAAGGGGGGGTGGGACATTAGTTGAAAGTTCAAGGAAGGAAAGAGGAAATCAAATATTAAGAAGAAAAGAGCATAATTGAGATCTCCCTAATATTCGAAAAAAAATTAGAAGTTCCCTTTTATAAGAGACCTAACAAAAGCGAAATTTTATTTACAGCTCATCACACACAGTAAACGCAAATTGTCTTAAAAAATAATTTAAATAGTTTACTCCCATTTTGTTCATAATGCCATCAACTATACAAAAACAATAACGAGAAATGCCAACGACCAAATGGGGGAAACCAAGCTTCAAATTCCAAGTCTGTTTTGACGTTTACTCGCCAGAAGAAAAATTGTCACATAAGGAGTTTCCAATATACATGTTGCAAAGATGTAAGCCATTTACTAGAGTATATAAAAACTGGGAACAGTATTACATTATGATGAATGTTTATGGACATACCCTACAAAATAAGAAAGAGTTGATGAACATTAAATCTATCTACAAAATTCCGAAGTTTTAGCCCTTTTGAAGACTAAATAAGACGATAAAGCACAGTCCTAAGTTTGGACTTCAAGAGTCTGACAAGAAAAATATTTGGGCTTAGTTTAATTGCTTCAATTTTAAACCTTTCAAGGTCTCTACTTCAGATATAAAACCTAGAACATAAATAGCCCAAATAAGAATATACTATTCTTAAAACAAGTCTAACGGACTTTAGAACTTACTGAGCCAGCTTCCTCATAACAGAAATCATACATGAGCAAAAAACCAGAAATAGAAAGAAGAAAATAATAAAGATAAGTAAATAGTTTAACTTGCAGTCTTTCAGATAAGTGGACAAACAGTAACACCAATGAAAAAGTAATGCAATGAAACATGAAGCCCACTTTCGTTTTTCGTGTATTTGTTTTAAGCAAGGGCTTCATAATTATGGTTTGATCAGCTGCCACAGGAATCAAGGGAATCAAATATGCATAATTACCAGTTGCAAATTGTACAACAAATGTATGGAAATAAAAAAAATTAACCGACAGAAACATGTGTAAGCACCAGAATCTCTTCGTTAAAAGTAAACTTAACAAGACTTCTTGGGAAAAGGACAGATGTTTGTGCGGAGTACTAAAATTTCACAAAATGACCCAAAAAAATATCGAAAGTAGGTCAAATTCAAGCATCTTTGACACAAACCAAAGTCGTCCGAAAATGTACCTGTGCGTCACTTTTAAAGCTGACGTGCCCGTTGAGACACGGGTCATCATGTGGCGCGATGACGTCAAGGGAACGAACAAACGAACACAAACAATTAGACGAACAATGATAAAGTTTGGCACGGCAGCTGGACCCCATTAGATAGAACAAAACATGGCAAGTTGATAAAAATATATTTCTGTCCACCAAAATAGACATAATCTATATCTGAAGAAGACTTTCGTCCTCGGTTTTCCGAGCGATGCAGCCACCACCCACTTGGGGGTTTCTATAACGACTACCTTCCCTTCTGCCTTCAGATCAATGACACGGGAATGAACAGAATGTGTCAACACCAAAGACGTGCTTGGGGGGTGGGGGGGAGCGAGTGGAAGGAAGTGGGAGTGAAAAGGAGGAGGAAAGGAGAAAAGGGAAATAAAAGGGGAGAAAGAATAGACCCATCAACGGGCCGGGGATCTTTTCACAAGGTCCTGCAATTGACACGATCGATTGACTTCCTTGCAAAAGGCAACATCGCCTGCTTTGAAAATGTTTACTTTCTCCTCCCTTCATTCACTGTTACCCAATTATTTTACCTTATTTTAAGTATAGTAAACAGCTTTCATTAGATGGCTCGTAACCAACGATGTACAAACACATTCCACGTTGGTTCTACGAGGAGAATTCATTCAAGCGTTCTCTTTTATTGCTAAGTTAGGGATTTTTAACCTCTCCAGTTTGCTTCATTTAGCCTAAATGTCCCCCCTAATTTCTCTCCCCCTTCTTTCCTTTCACAGAAAAGACAGTATCAAACATTCTGCCACCCGGATAAATTCTTCTACTTTAATACGTCGTTTACATGTAATGCTACTAAACTGAAATGTGAGTAGAAAATTCTTATAAACTGACTAAACCAAAATGATAAATAAGAGGCATAGATAAAAGTTTTCATTTACAAAGACATACTTGATCATTTCACAGAATAGAAATGCTTATAACAAACTACCTTTGAAATGGCCGATTCGATCATTTTATCCGCGTCACCATTATTACTTTATTCTTTTAATCACGCTTTTCAATCGGACCTTCATGAAACTTGGCAAGCAGGTGCTTCATAGTCACCTGATTATTCCACTCATTAATCAAAACGACACACTTTCAAGGACACAAGATCACAAGGCATCGCTTAGAAAAATATATAATTACAAATGGCACAGCTTGCGCCATTCACAAACGTTCGCAAACACGCAGAGATGAAAAGAATATCAGACTGACCTAAAATGATTTCCACATATTCCAAATTATTAAATTTGATGTGCTTAAACAGGATGATTTAAGCGGGATTCAACTCTAGATCTCAAATGATTGTATCCAGGAGAAATGAGATTTAACACAATCCCAATTTCATTAATTGTCAGAAAATTGGGAAACTATAATTACTATCATTCGGGGGAATCCCTGGGATTTTATTCATAAAAAAACGTTTAATTAATTCCACCACAAATATCTTAATAATCATTATAATTATAATTCTCATATTGTACAGAATGCGGACCTAGCCCAAAACTCCACCAGCTTGACTCATATTCTAGAGATGAAAAAATATCTATGAATAAACGTAAAGTAATACGCTAATTTATTAAATACTTCAAGTGCTTTCGTTTTTATTCATCAAATGTTTTTACAATAAGTATATTTTTGTATTTTGAAGTATTTAATAAATTAGTGTATTACTTTACGTTTATTCATAGATATTTTTTCATCTCTTAAAAAAACTAAAACCTTCACCTCTTCTAAACTCCTACCGATAACCACCATCAATTGAGAGAGAGAGAGAGAGAGAGAGAGAGAGAGAGAGAGAGAGAGAGAGAGAGAGAGAGAGAGAGAGAGAGAGAGAGAGAGAGATCAAGTACTAACCACTGTGACATCAATCACTTCAACTGAACAAGACTGATGAAGCTTAAAATAACGTTATATCAAAACTAATTCAAGGGCCACTGAAGGTGATAACAGACGTTTCTCGCTAAAGAACTGTTTTGGATGAAACCCTGGCGAGAAACATTACTCTGAAGGGCTTCATGAAGTCAGAATTTTGGTAGAAAGATAAGCATTCTCTGGGACTATTTTGGTTAGGAAATGATGTAGACATCCCGCGAAACCAAAGCAACATTAACGTTGCGTTATACATAATACATACATATATACAAACATACACACACACACACACACACACACACACACATATATATATATATATATATATATATATATATATATATATATATATATATATATATATATATATATATATATATATATATATATAAACTAAAAAACAATCGATTTCGTAGGCAGCATACTTGAGTGAATAACTAACCTCGAAGACTTTTACTTATTCGTAAAAACCCTGAAAGGAGGAAAATATACTTGTGCATTAACATAGAAGCTTTATATTTTGAGAAGAGAATGTGACCACTGTAACTGAAGAATAAAATATAAATTCTACTTCCCATAAATTGCTGAGAGAATTTAGGCTAGGAGGTCCGGTATCGGGACCTGGGAGGCCATTCACACACCGTATGTAATACAGGGAAACCTTACTGGTAAAAGGTGATTGAAGCTAGGGACCAAAAGGACACAGCTAATGATGACTACTACTACTACTACTACAGAGAGAGAGAGAGAGAGAGAGAGAGAGAGAGAGAGAGAGAGAGAGAGAGAGAGATTTACTATCGCAGACACTCCTAATTCACATTATCTAAGTATTCACAAGAGAGAAGCTGATTAAACGAATCCTCATAAAGCGACTCAACAAGACACAAGATAGTCTAAAGAATGTCTCTAGTTGAAGAGTTTATCGATTTTATCACACTTTTGAACAGCATTTGTCTTTACGGCCATACTGATTATCTTTATTCACTGATAAAGAAATATTCGAAATAAGAGAATTTCAATCTATAAAAAGAGTGAGATGAGTTATTTGGTTGGCTAAAAGGTTAATGGCACCAGTGTGGTAACGTCCCTGACTGGTGATAGCAGACTTGGATTCGGAGTCCCACTCAAACTAGTTAGTTTCTTTGGTCGCTCCAATCTCATCACCTTGTGAAATAAGGATGGGGGGCCCCTATAGATCTATCTGCTGAGTCATCAGCAGCCATTGCCAAGCCCTCAGTGGTCCTAGCTTGGGTGGAGAGGGGGGTTGGGCGCTGATCATATGTACAGTATATATGGTCAATCTCGAGGGCATTGTCCTGCTTGATAGGGCAATATCATTGTCCCTAGCCTCTGGCATTCATGAGCGGCTTTAAACATACAATCCAATACCCTTTAGTTGACCAGGTTCAAAAATCGAAGGGGAAAGTAAAATGCGGAAGTAGGATGGATATTATGATTGTTACCAATCGAGAGAAAGAAACAAGTCACTTAAATTCAATACGAGGACTACTTACTGCAAATGAATCAAGCTAAATAAATAACTAGCTACTAAAACAACTTTAAAATGAACCACTCGCATGTGGTTTCTAAGACTGCCAACTATCCATTTAGTAGGTTGAAATGTCTGTTTGAAGATCTTGTTTTGCTAGTGTGATTTTACTGGCATACAACTGAATAAAATAAGTCCTTTGATCCCAGCGCTAGTACATGTCTGATGAAAAATTTTGCCGAAAAGGTCGGGTTTTCAAAGTTTTATTACCCGAGAGATTTCCGGTAGCCCCAAGAGAAAACATTCGAACAGAATTATGAATGATAAGTAGCCTACACTGATTTTAAAGCTACCAAGCTAAAACACTACCACGTATTAAACGGCTTTGCTAGTGTCACTGCAATAATATCTCGAAAATCAATGTACTTTCGGAATCGGTTCCAGGATCGTACAGTCTCCCAACATAAAAATGTCTGGTGGATTCGTCCATCATAAAGGCATGATCAAAATGAATTCCTAATACAAAAACCAAAACGGGTGTTTTAGTCACAGCTTCAACGATATTATCAATATATAAATTTAGCAACACATTAACATGAAAATAAACCTTTCGCTTGGTAGTATAATTACCTATATTTAAGCTATTACAAATGTGCAAATAACAAACTTAAAACTAAATATCTAGTAAAGGACAAAGACAATGTTTTTACTGAATAAATCGAACAACAAACTTGGGATGGTATCACGATAGCACCAAAACATTTCCAAGAAATTACCCAGAACAAATCTATATTTGACTCATGGAAATTTTATTCTTCATCAATTTACCGCAGATATAAATAAATACCACGCACAAAAATTAACCACAAATACAAAATGCATCAACTGACACTGGCTTTCCAACCCTCCCACTAGACACCAGAAAGACTGAAGATATTAAGGTTTTCAAGAAGAAACCGAAGACATTTTTTCTAAGTGTTTCGATAATGTAGATTTGAGAATAAAGCCGAATCATGATGCAAGATGCGCTAAACACCTAACAATGTATACGGAAAATTACTGTCGTAAGTCCTGCATAGTACAGTGTTCCCTTGTGTGACCTGGATAAAAAACAGCCCTTAAAGTAAAGTAAATGGATGTAAAGGGTCATTGATAATAGATTGGAATGACTCTCAAAAATGAAGGAACAGTCACCACCCTTCGGCGGATGTAAATCAGCTAAAGTTTCTTTCCTCCATAATAGCAAGGCAGAAATGTAGTTCCAGGCCAAGTGAGACCGAGCCCTCAACCTTCAAAGCATGTCATTAGCACTAGAGAGATCGTGACATCATTTTCTGCTTCTGCTCAGCGCGTCAGTGCTTACACAGGGTGCGTCAAACACTTTAAATGATGACTACGGAGTTTTTATGGGAGTTTAAGTACGGAATTATATCAAACAGAACTGATTTGTATAAACGCATTTGCAAATATAGAGCACACACAAATTTATAAATATATATATATATATATATATATATATATATATATATATATATATATATATATATATATATATATTTACTGTATATACATGTGTATATATGCATACATAAGTTACACATATATATGAATATGTCGAGAATATTGCACGAGAAAATTTATTATCATCTATATTATCGATACTCATAACGATTAAGGTTTAAATACTCAAAACTTTCTGAGCAATACCAGTGCCTAGGAAAACTAATCACAGTCTAATAACTGTGTAAGCACTGTTTTCGACGCTGTAAATACAAGTCCCCTAGATAATTAGACATTAAAAGAGCACACAAGAACTCACCAGTCCATTATTATTATTATTATTTTTATTATTACCATTATTATTATTACTTGCTAAGCTACATCCCTAGTTGGAAAAGCAGGATGCTATAACCACAGGGGCCCCAACTGGGAAAATGGCCCAGTGAGGAAAGGAAACAAGGAAAATTAAAATTTTTAAGAGTAACATTAAAACAAACATCTCCTACATAAACTATAAAAACTTTAACAAAACAAGAGGAAGAGAAATAATAAAGAAGTGTGTGTCCGAGTATACCCTCAAGCAAGAGAACTTAAATAAATTCGTTCAGTGTATCCATCATTAAAAAAAAAAGGAACATGGAAAAAAAAAGGATAAAGTTGATATGAGACCTCAACATCCTCTACAAGAATAATCGAGTGAAAAAAAAAAAGTTATTTCTACTCATCTAAGAAATGCGCTTTCTATTTTAGCAAGAAAGTGCCATACAAAAGCCATACGTATATATATCAAACTACATACTAAGGCGGCAAAGGACTGTTTCCATCCTAATATATACTGTACCAGTACACCAGTGAAAGAGGGTATTTGGTTATGTCAAATATGTTCATATTACTCCGAACCATATTGCCTACAAAATTTGATAAATTTCCTTGATTTTCCTCTTTACAGTTGAAAAGAAAGCTTTACATTGTAAATGGCTCCTTAGCAGTTTTTTCCTTACTCTCTCAAAGCGTTTGCCCTTTCAGTTTGATGGCCACTGCTAACCAGTGAATATCAATTTAATTACCATGACATTTTCAAATCGATATAGCTCTTTTAAGCCTTCCATTTCCAGTAGATAGTAGATCTTTGGTATTCAATTTCCACAATGACTGTACTATACCAAGAACATTCAGAATTATGGTTTTTCTTAAGATTAGTTAAAAACTCCTTGGTTCCAAGTATACTGTATACAATTCTGCAATAAAGATTAGAAGCGCGTTGCAAGGATAACCTACGTGCTCAACGAGAAAATGTAGTAGATTTAGGGCTGACGTTTCAATGCTCGTAAAGAATATGAAGAAATCGCTCTGTATTTCAGTATACATGTCAGTTTGGTATATTCAGTCTTGAAAACTTTACACATCTCTGAAAAATACACATAGCATTCGAGAAAAGTCTCATCGCAAATGTACTTAGAAAAAAAATAAAATAAAAAGATTTTCCTGACTACAGAACTGCAGTAACCTTATGAATCTAAGTCTGAAAATGCAGTTCAAGAGAAATCTTGCCAGCCAAAAGCAGCAAGCATTCAGCAGATAAATTTCAACGTTCCTAAGGTTATCAAGATGCCAGCATTCTGGATTGCAATTATCGCTTTAAATCAAACGGTGGGGAGATGTTAACCCTTCCTATCCATTGGCTTCTATAACTTTGCAAGTATCCAGCTCTTCATACAATAAAGTTTCCTCAACCTCCAACTTAGACATAAGGGAAGATGTAATATTGGCATCCAAGGAATATTTATATATGTTATACAAAGTTAAGGACTGGCTGAGTGATAAATAAAACCAATCATTTCTCTTACGTAACAATAATATTGAATGCTATTACTCTGCCACTCCCACCCGAAAGAAAGAGAGAAAAATAAGGAAAATTAATGCAATCATCAAATCCTCCATAGCAATTCTAGTATTATTACTGACAACCAACACAGGGAGAATTTTTAACTTTATCCCACAGATGTTTTATATTAGACAATCTCGACCGCACTTTGGATGAATTTCTGAAACTTCCTAATGAAAAGACTGAAGATGTAGGGCTTTAAACTCGAAATCATGTGGTCCCTTTACAAATGGGAAGTCTTCTTCTTTATGCCTTATGAGGCCTTTAGTGGCGTCAACGTGTTTTCTACAGGAGTCCTTATATTTTTGTAGTTTCCTCAGATTCTATGATTTTTTTTTTATCAAACACTTTGAACCCAGTAATTGATAACAATAAGAAAACACAGCAGGGGAGAAAATGTTCAACGGAAATCCTATTTCAATTGTATCTATCGACTCTCTTAACTGAACAGGACTGTTGTAAATAATAGGCTAATCTGTCACGGTTCCCCAATGGCTATGTCTTTTATAACAATGTCCTAATTTATGAACATTTTCTATTGTACTTGTATTCAATGCAATAATTACCATAACTGTCAAGAACAGTGGCAAGGCTCACGGGGAGAGAGAGAGAGAGAGAGAGAGAGAGAGAGGAGAGAGAGAGAGAGAGAGAGAGAGAGAGAGAGAGAGAGAGAGAGAAATCTTAAAAGATGTTTTATAAAAAAAATAAAAAAAAACAATGGTATGAAATACAGACCTTAAACTCACTCTGATCTTCGCCAGACGTTCCAACCAATATCCAATATCGACACACTAACGTAAAAGAAAACACTTACTTGCAGAAAAGAACTTTAACAAACGAAAATACATCCATATTATTTTTTTATACACACTGCTAAGGAAGCAGAAAACTATGTGCACGGAAACTTAATGAAAATGAAAAAAAAAAATGAAAGATTATGATGACCTTCTCTTCCTTCCATAAATACACATACCAACACTCATACTAACATATATATATATATATATATATATATATATATATATATATATATATATATAATATATATATATATAAATATATATATATATATATATATATATATATATATATATATATATATATATATATATATAGAGAGAGAGAGAGAGAGAGAGAGAGAGAGAGAGAGAGAGAGAGAGAGAGAGAGAGAGAGAGAGAGAGAGAGAGAGAGAGAGAATCTTATAAAATAAATCTCCATTAAAACCAGCAATTGGCTCAACAATCGACCTTCCCGTTAACACCTCAGCTGAGAGACATACACTGCAGGTAAGATTCGTGGAAGCATGATGCCATTTCATACACAAATGTTCACAACAATAAAGGACTCCCCTTAATAGAAATTTTTGCGTTATACTAATGAGCAAGTTTAAATTATCAGAGGTTACTAACCGAGTCTGGGGTGATAATCTGGATAAAGCATTTTGTGACCCCTTTGGAGAAACCATCATACCTGCCTCCAAGCAGCCTCCCTTAAAGGGAAACAGAAACACGCTTTTCTAGGCTATATGAGGTACACCTACAAACCGTCTTCCATTGGGTACTAAAAGGAATCACCAATATTCTATTTGAAAAGACAGAACTACTAAAATGGTTTCTGTTCCTGACGCATAGGCAAACATGTATCACTTTAAGACAGGTGTTATGGAATAGATTCAGATAACTATCTCCATAGCCAATGATCCTTTCTCTCAAAATCCTCCCAGCATCTACAATATTTTCCATAAGAAAGGATATTAAGCAATACAGCACCTTGGAAAACTAATCACAGTCTATTGTATAATCTTCATCTTGTATTATAAGCACTTGCTCCCTGGGAGCTAGAACGACTGCTGGAAATAACTAATGCCTTTGTAATTGCTTACACATAAACAGCCTTTTGAATGAATTCGCGAGAGAGAGAGAGAGAGAGAGAGAGAGAGAGAGAGAGAGAGAGAGAGAGAGAGAGAGAGAGAGGGGGGGGGGCTCTTAACCACAGCGGAAGAGATCGTCTTCCCAAGATTTTTTTTTTCTTTTCTTTTTTAGGAGAGGCCTGCCATGAAGCTTTTATAATCATAGTTTGTACCGCACTTCTACGATGTGCTTCAACCGGAAACGTCATGTAAAAACTAAGTCTACGAAGGAATCAATGTATAAAATATAAAAAAGGCTAACGCTTATCAATAAATAGAAAACTTCATTAAAATACAATTAAAACTTCCACTTTTCAAATTCAACACCACCATTCTGAACACCACAATAATCCAAGCTTCTACTGTTAATGTGTTTGACAGTTCGATAAATTCTGTCATGAAATGGTGCATAAAACCGACCATCAGCCATAAAGGACATCGACTTATCAAAAACTAGGGTAATAAAATCCCTCAATGGCTACACAGGAAGATAGCAATTACGTTGAAAGCAGATCTATTGTACATTTTAGGCGCACACGCATGTATATAAAACCGACCCGCATTTACTGGCAAGTAAAAAATTTTCAAGTAACACTATATACAATCTCTTCAATATGTAAACATTTATCCTCTATTCCTTTCATCAAGGACTGCACTTCACCTAACAAGTCTGAAAATATCTAAAGGGAACAAGACACTCAGTTTGCGTGGGACTGTGAAAGTAAAATGCCCCTCTCAATTTCTAGCATAAAACTTACAGAAATGTATTATGAAATTCCAGATAAATAATGAAAGTTCATTTTTATAGAAAGTGAACATGTGTATTATTCACAGATTTGATAACAGACTTGGTTGGTTATGAAACAGTGGTCATAACATCACTTTTAGGTCACTAGTTTTCATGTAAAATATTAATGCAGTCTTACCGTAAATTAAACAAAAATTTAAATGTAAAAACCATTGTATATTATACACATACATACATTATTTTGTGATCTTTACACTTTTTCAGGTAAGTCCTTTTACTTTTACTTTTTTCTCTTTATTCCTTTATACATTTGTCTCATTACCAGTTTATCCTCAAAATAAAAATAAAAAGTATTCCAGTATGAAAATTTAACTTTCCCCTCATGAAAATCTGGCTTTCTCAAATGAAAATCTAAATTTCCCAGATGAAAATCTAACTTTCTGTAATGAAAATTTAACTTTCCCTGATGAAAATCTAACTTTCTCTAATGAAAATTAAACTTTCCCTAATGAAAATTTAACTTACCCTGATGAAAATCTTTCTCTAATTAAAATTCA
>NC_090730.1:145957204-145984704 GCF_036898095.1 Palaemon carinicauda
ATATATCACCTGCAAATGCATTATTTCAAACTGAAATTTTTTAAGCTACTTTAAATTTAATTTCATAAATCGAAAACAAACCATTTTCTACAGCAGGGTCCGTATCATAATTTACTGGAAGACTATAGAGTCCGCATGATCCGCTTGGCCAAGTAGAGTATTTGGATTTACGACCTATAAATATGAATAACTCTGCGGCAGAATAACGCTAAGGACTACTCGATGTTGTAAAGAGAGAAAGATCACCAGAATCATTTTACTAATCATTTGAAAAATGTAAAACATGAAACATTTTATCAGCAATATTTATGGACATTGCGTTGTGTGCTTATATTTTCTTAATGTTTATGAAAACAGCAATAAAGGATTAGACCTAAAGAATTCTGCTTTAATATGAAATCCCACTATTGTTAATTAATACGTGGACTAGATAATGTTACATGGTGCCTTATTAAACAACAGCACATTAATTGGGAGATGTTAAACTATATTCCCCATTTGGGGAAGGTTGGAGTATGTGTTCTGCATCTAGGAAAGATCTGGGTTTTAATTCCATGTGTGGAGAACATTCGGATCTTCATTTTACATCTGGGGAAGGTTAGAATCTGCCCTCTACATCTGGAGAAGATTCAGGTCTAAATTCTACATGTGGGGGATGTTTGAGCGTACATTATACATTTGGAGGATGTTGTTTATACCTCTTTCAGGAAAGGTTTAAACTACACTCGGGGGGAGGGGAGTAGGATTCTGCATTCTACCTTTTCCAGGACATTGGAATCCAAATTCTACATCTGGTAGACGTTGGGTCCAGATTATACATACATTAGCAATCTAATTCCAGAGGAAGGTTTAAGTTTGCATTTTGCTTCCAGGAAATTGAGTTGCAGTCCGCATCTTACGTTCAAAGGAATCAGTCTGCATTCTACATGCGAGGAAGGTTGAGATCTTCATTCTACACTCACAGGAGGTTGGAATCGGCATTCTGCATTTACAGAAAATTGGCGTCAGCATATTACATCTGGAGGTGAAATTATGCATTTCAAACCTGGGGGTTGGACTCGGTATTCTGCATTTGGGGAGGCTGGAGTCTGATTTATATGCCTGGGGAGGTTCGAGTCTACATTTTACATTCAGGCATGGTTGGGGTCCATACTCTACATTCGGGGGTGGTTGAATTCTGCATTCATTAGGGGAAGATTAGTGTCTGTATTTCACATTTGTGAGAGGTTGGGAGCTGCATTCCACATTTGGGAGAGGTTGAGAAGAGCATTCCACATTTGGGAGAGGTTGAGAAGAGCATTCCTCATTTGGGAGAGCTTGAGAACTGCATTCCTCATTTGGGAGAGAGAGAACTGCATTCCTCATTTGGGAGAGATTGAGAACCGCATTCCTCATTTAGGAGAGATTGAGAACTGCATTACTCATTTGGGAGAGATTGAGAACTGCATTCCACATTTGGGAGAGGTTGAGAAGAGCATTCCTCATTTGGGAGAGCTTGAGAACTGCATTCCTCATTTGGGAAAGAGTGAGAACTGCATTCCACATTTGGGAGAGAGAGAACTGCATTCCTCATTTGGGAGAGCTTGAGAACTGCACTCCTCATTTGGGAGAGAGAGAACTGCATTCCTCATTTGGGAGAGATTGAGAACTGCATTCCTCATTTGGGAGAGATTGAGAACTGCATTCCTCATTTGGGAGAGATTGAGAACTGCATTCCTCATTTGGGAGAGATTGAGAACTGCATTCCACATTTGGGAGAGATTGAGAACTGCATTCCTCATTTGGGAGAGCTTGAGAACTGCATTCCTCATTTGGGAAAGAGTGAGAACTGCATTCCACATTTGGGAGAGAGAGAACTGCATTCCTCCTTTGGGAGATTGAGAACTGCATTCCACATTTGGGAGAGATTGAGAACTGCATTCCTCATTTGGGAGAGATTGAGAACTGCATTCCTCATTTGGGAGAGATTGAGAACTGTATTCAATATCCATGAAAATCTAGGATCTATCATACATATTGGGAAGACAGAATGTAAAGGCATGTGTTCCATACAGCAGGATATCAAGTTCTGTATTATAATTTTACAGATGGCTGAAGTTTCCATCCTTCATTTTGAGAAAAGGAGAGGTCTACCAGGGAAATATAGAGTGTCCATTCCAAAAGTGAGGAAGATCTGGAAAATATTGGGGGTTCATATTCTACAGTAAGGTAAGGCTCAAATCTGAACCATAAATTTATGGAGGTTGAGGCTCCTTTTATATTTAGGGGAGGTGTAAATCCTCCTAGTGTAAATCTACTCTCTAGTCCTGGGGGAGGGGGAGGGTGAGTGTGTATTCCCCAGATGGCGATGACTGAGGTATGCAGTTTACATTTTTGGAAGTCTAGCACTGTATTGTACATTTGAGAAATGTCGGAATAATAATTCAACATTCTGAAAACACGCCGGTTTGCATTCTTCACGTGGAGAAATTGGATATCTGCTCTCTACTCTGCATAAATTGCATTTGCTTTCTACATTTACAGATTAGATTTTATTCAACATGCAACGGGATCGGGTTCTAGATTCTACACTAAGGTAAATGTAGTTTTGTATTGTACACAAAGTTTAAAGTGGTGTCTTTATTCTACATTTAATTTAGATTGCTTTCTACAATTCCTATCTGAAATTGCCAGGGACTGTATTCTCAGTAATGCACATTCAACAAGGACATAGTCAAATAAGGATGCATGCATATACTTTCCTGGTAATACATGCTTTTATGCTGTGATCCGAAGAAATGAGAGAATATCTTTTTCATCCCCGTAAGATTAGGATTACCTATTCGACGCCCTCCCGTTTTGATGGTATAAAAGTGTTATGACGGAGACAGACAGACACACGTCAAGAGTTTCTTTTATGTATACCTCTTTTATCACCCCCTTGCTGCGACCAGCAACGGTTGACTAACAACTAGGTACCCAATTTTTTGCTTTCGTAAACACATTCCTTTTCAATTTTTAAGAACGCGCCCATCTGTAGCCCTCGTTCAGGTATAGAACCGTGGCCCTCACCTTTGCCAGCCAGGTGAGCTACCGAAAGCTCCACCAAAAGAGAGAGAGAGAGAGAGAGAGAGAGAGAGAGAGAGAGAGAGAGAGAGAGAGAGAGAGAGAGAGAGAGAGAGATCAGCACGTATTAACAGGAAAGTAGAACGTTAATGTAGTAACCTCCCCTCCATACGAAACAATTAGACATTCAATTGTTTTAATCAAATGAAAGTAAAGTCACGTAAGTATACATATTCGTCTACCTTTAAATCACGGACATCAACCTCTCTCTCTCAAAACAACAGGTGCACGATGACAGGTACATCCTGGATGAGGAGTTCCCCGTCACCCGGAAAGATAGGAAGGGGATGAGCAGCACACTCCCTCTGGCAAACAACACCCTAAAACATTATCATCATCAGGCTTCCCCCCTACACTTCCGAAGAATCATCTGTATTAGTGTATGAAGCGACTAATGATCTGGAAGTCTAACTACACCAAGGGGTTCACAAGCAAGCTGCTACAGAGTAAAATGAGGAAGGGACTAATTCACTGTTCATTGCTGGAGCCACCACCAGCTATAGGAAAAGACCTAATGTATGTAGGTATATGTGTATATATGCATATATATAATTTCATAATATTTAGTCTTTACGTAAGGATAAAAACATGCATACATACAGTAGAGGAAACCTCTGACGTCAACGAACTTGGCAGGTGAAAGTCAATATCTCTCTCTCTCTCTCTCTCTCTCTCTCTCTCTCTCTCTCTCCTCTCTCTCTCCTCTCTCTCTCTCTCTCTCTCTCTCTCTCTCTCTCCATAAGCGCGTGTATATACATATATATATATATATATATATATATATATATATATATATATATATATATATATATATATATATATATATATATATATATATATATATATATATATATATATATATCAACACACACCGTGTTCATTCGGATTTCAATTTGCTAATGACATTCGTCGAATCGTATCCACTTTACTATATTTTGTGGGTAACACCGTCAATAGCCTAATCGCTGGGAAATTTGTTACGATAAGAACTATTCCATCATAATATAATTCCTGACACCAACATAACTGATTTTTTTATTCAAAATATCTATCAACGTCGAAATAATTTCTACTTGAAATAACAAAATTATTTCTCTTTAAGAACTAACCATATATGGCATCATAACATCAATGGTCATAGAACGACGGTAAGAATTAAAATAAGCACATGATTTGGATCTTATCACAATCTGTCCTTGACCTAACTACCAACAATTATCGGTAAACATGTTTAGGTGAAATAAAATAAAAAATAATAAACAATGCATAATATTAAATACGCTTTAAAGCATATACAACTCGGCATATTTAGGTAAAAATAAAAAATTATAATACTAAATAAGTTTTAAAGCACATACAACTCAGAATATTTAGGTAAATAATAAAAAATCATATTAAATAAGTTTTAAAGCATATACAACTCGGCATATTTAGGTAAAAATAAAAACATTAAAATACGTTTTAAAGCATATACATCTCGGCTTATTTAGGTAAAAAATAAAAAAAATCATAATATTAAACATGTTTAAAGCATATACAACTAGGCATATCATGTTCTTTCTGTCAACAAAGAAACATTTGCCTAAATTCTTAATCAAATTGTTTTCCGATAAATCGAGACTAATCTATCGCAGTAAAAAATGAAATGTGTAGGATATTGATCACAGTACAACACCGCCAATACTATAACTGCATAAAAAAAGCTATTCTCATAAATTTGTCGGTACCGTAGACCACCCATATTTTGAGAAGTATATAATTACTAGATGCGAGATATGCAACTGATTTACACTAGACACAATCATAACAATGTCCAATGACACGACAGATGACTGTCATAAACACCGCAAAGTTCACATAAAACACAATTATAAGTCACATAATTGGGAATCAAACGAGTTCAACTAAGGCTATGAGTAAAATTACATATAGCCAAGGAATATTTTTTTTCTATATAATAGCATCAACGTCTCTGAAGTTTTAAATAGATTAAGACTGTATGTTCTAGGTATCAATAGTCCTTGAATTCCAAAAGACTATGACTTTAGTATCCAAAGATTCCTATACGCCAAAGCTTTTTATAATCTCAAAAAAGATGAAAGTGTAAGCAGTCAAAGCTATATAAAAACAATCAAAGATATAAATATCTATTTCTAAGATTAGTAAAATATGTTCTTAAAAGTGTATCATATCGGTCGTCTGATAAACCATATCATGAAAGGCATGTAAGATGATAATTATTTACGTTAGCTTATATAAACAACCTAATGTTTCGCTATTGTTCAGAATAAATAATACATATAAAGAGGATTACTCTAAATAAACTACACTACAAACACATGGCGATCGACGCCCGCCCTGGATAACAATGACTATTTAAAAAAACACAATGAGAGAGAGAGAGAGAGAGAGAGAGAGAGAGAGAGAGAGAGAGAGAGAGAGAGAGAGAGAGAGAGAGAGAGAGAAGAGTACATATAGATTACAACCATGTCACAGACAGCAGAAAAATATGGGTGTGATTATGTGACAAATTTAGCATCGGCGCTCTTCCGTAGTCAAATATTCAAACGTTGAAAGCATTAAAAGCAACATCACCAAATTTCATTGTACTGTAATAAACAAAAAAAAATCCTCAGCAATAGCCATAGTATTCTCACATGAGATTCAATTAACTTCGCAATTCATCAACAAGAATAATGAAACTTCTCGGAGATCTTGTAAGAAAACTCAATTAATATTTTACTTCCTGACGATTTGCAAGGAACTACAGTTATGTCATGTGATCCCAAGTATTCAAAATAGCATCAACATTCGTCTATCATTCCAAGACAAGACAAAATTATGAATCAACATCATATCAGGGAAGAGATTCAGCCCAACTGAGCACGTCACAAGACAAAGCCACTTATCAAGGCCAAGGAATCTGTTAACAATATCCATTGAGCCATAGAAGGCTATAGAAAAGGCTGAAATAATAACATACCATCCACAGACAGATAACAAACCATTTCATTTATTCATTTATTAAACAAAGGCCAAATTTTTAAACAAACAATTAAAATATATATTTGTAATTTATTTATTTTCATTTTCAAAAAGAAAGTTTTCTGGCATCCTGACATCTAAGGTCATTGACGTTTCATTTTCAACCAAAATTCTGAGCCATCGGACACAAATGGTCACATTATTTAATCAAAAACAAAATTAAAATCTAACTGTGAGCTTCGTAAACGCTACATCCCCTCGGCTTTAAAATACCCGCTATGTTTCATCAAAGGTATGGCTAACGTTTCCTTCAACACGAGCATATTTTCTATTACCTCATTCCATTTCACTAAAAAAAAAATATGCACGACTTTCTCCACTTTACCAAAGGCAAATAAACACTACATTCACCCCACTTGTATACTGACTGGAATAAGAAATAACCCACATATATTATGGTAAGTAAAGTAGTTTTCTTTTCCTCGGCTAAAAGAGAGCCCAGACAGCAACAGACACGTGCTTCATATCTCTCTCATGTCAGGTGGCATTAACGCAATCTTCTTCCAATCGACAAGATTTGCAAATAAGCTACGACCACTTCTTGGCTGGCAACAAGCACAGTTACTCACGCCCTGCAAACTATCAACTAACAGCGATCACATGCGAGAAATACATTCCTCCTTATATTTTATGAGAGAGAGAGAGAGAGAGAGAGAGAGAGAGAGAGAGAGAGAGAGAGAGAGAGAGAGAGAGAGAGAGAGAGAGAGAGAGAGAGAGAGTTATTTTCATGCAGAATTTAGACTAGGTACTACAGTGCAGAACAATGTCATATTTCCTCATTCTAGGGCTTATTGAACCCATGTCGCATTCACTTAAATTTTTCATCGACTGGTAACACTGAGGGGAAGGCATCCAATGGAGTTCCGGAATCCATGTCACGGCTCTGCACACAAGCCACAATCGAAATAAGAAACAGCCACTGACTGGACAATACATCCAATGTCATGCTTACTTTTTGATAACACTGAATTAATAAGTCACTTATCAAACGCTTGAGAACTAATAAAAAATAATCACACGTAAAAAAAAATATATTTCCAGCGAGAGGTAACGACAATGCTTTGTTGCAAATGGCAACGAAATGGCCAACTGGGAACACCCCAAGACCACAGAATAACTACTATTGCCGGAACACTGCCGCCGCTGCCTGCCGGTGTAGTTGCTACTGCTGTTTGCTGCTGCCGCCGCTTAGCCTTCTTCCTGTTCGCGACTAGGGGACCGCACAACGCCCTTTCATCTCCTCTCCCCTTCCCCTCCCCCAGATACATACAAACACACAGTTCACTAGCACGGAGCTTAAACATCTTACACCCAACCCTAAGCTTCTAACCCTGTTTGATAACACCATTTCACCTTTATCTTATCTTCAAAATAAACAAGCCTTTCTTTATCCAAAAGGAATATCCTATCATGTAGCGTTTCTATTGATAAGCCGAGGGCCTCATACCTCCTCATCCCCGCTCTCCCAAATATTAATAGCAAAAAGGGACGAAATTAGAATGAAACACAGACACATCACCTTTAGACAAATTATGGCCAAGGGCGTCGACTAAGATCAATGAAAGGAACCGCACGCATTTGAAAACAAGCTCAAAGGCACCGACATGATCGCTCTTTGCTGCAAAAGCGGCAGCTGGCCGCTCAAGTGCTGTCCTACATTATCTCGAATGGCAACCAATAAAAAAACTGCAAGAGAATAACATTCAAATCGATACTTGAGTAGAGTAACTTCATTTCCCTCTAAATCTCTCTCCAATAACCCTTATGCTTTCATAGGGAAAACGCATTTGTCATAGTTAATTGGTTTTCCGAATTTTTTGTTATTTTCAGAAAAAAAATGTCTATAAAACAATATGCAACAAAAAGATATTAATTGACAAACAGTATTTTCCCATATTTCAACAATAGCAAATGAACTCCTAACAAGACCAAGTTTTACATAATATTAACTTACTCAATCTGTCAACGCTAAATAAAGCCATTCAATGGCAACACCCTTTAAAGGGGTCGTTAGCTTTAGAGTACTCTCGGACGACGCTCGCGTTGCAACAAAATACAGTAATAAAAAGCATTGCAGCCTCCGGGGAATTCATCATAGTTTGGACATTTTCTAAATAAAAAAAAGAAAAAAAAAAAACGAAAAAGATGAATTCAGCGATGGGTGGAAGGGAAAGGACATTTTGACATATCAAATTGCGTCCGTGTATGTACAGAATGCAGTACAATAGATTTACGAGCTGATAACAAAATCTAAATTAAAGACATACATATACACAGGAGTGAGTGCAGTGAAGGCAATATTTACTTTAATAGGCATATATACTTTTTTCAAAATACAGGAGATACCAGAATTTTTACATGCAAAATGAAATTCAAATCTGCTTGTGATAAAATTGCCACTAGACAACAGGGAGCATAAAATACACTATAAACAAGGATCTGACGTTTTGATGTGTTTTTCCTTCCCTTTTATTCATTAACCCGAAAGTTTACAATATTCTGTTTCAAGGGAGGCTTACAATGAATAACATTGTACTGATATCGTGTTCGCTTAAAGTGCTTTGGTCATTGCATTAAGTTTAGATTAAATTAAATATCCAGCAATTTCTATTCACAAGTCTCCAAGACCCTATTTCTATAAAACACCAACAACCTAAAATGAGAACAAATCTAGGAAATCGAAGTCAACAATAAAATTTGATTAGGCCACTCCAAATAATACTTAGTGACAATTAGCGCCATCTATGTTTGCCTCATTTGATCATAAACTTGTTGTTAAGGAATGTTGGCTGATCAGTAGTGCCAAAAGAAAGATACCGTATACTATACTCGTATTGAATCCGGATTTTCCTTTCTGATTCAGTGTAGGATCTCAATAAGATGGTCTCGACATATGGTGGGAAGGACGTGTGGAATAGTTGCTTAGAAAAGCTGTATATATGGTAGTAAAAGAACCAAGAAAGCAGTAGATATGGAAATAAAAGAACCAGCTGAAAAGCCCATGAATAAAGGTTTAGATGAAGACCTACTACTAGAGTTCTGGCGTCACTAGTATAGTATGGAAAAGAGAACTAATTTTACATCTTATTTCACTCAAAAGAAAAATTGACAAAGACGTTGTATGATGAATCACGATCCTTCTTATTCACAACTCTTGGCTGATCATCATCCCCTCATCTAAACATTAAACTGAATGAACCTTCCAAAACTAGGCTAATAACAGCCAGCACATTTCTCAGTGATATGTCTATTTCCAACAACTGACCTGTATACAGTCCAGACATTAAAAACTTGGTAACCTAGTACCCAATTCTATCGTCCATATTCATACACCAATCAATTCTAAAACATTATGAAATATATACCTTTTCATTTCGGTTAAGGTGAGAGCTCAAACTGTAAACAAGACATCTATAGCCAATGGTGACGCCTACAATCAAGTTGCATACCATATAAGTGATGATTAATATATTCACTAACCCGCTAGCTATAAATTCTACAGGAACCAGAAAAGTAATCCATAAAGCAGTAGCAAAAATAAACTTTAGTTTTTTGGGGTTAAAGTGTTGTGTGGTCTCCAAGGACTTTCCTGTTTAAGGCTAGAACAGGGAATCCACTATGACCTGATTACCAACGAAATATTGTTCCACTCTATGGGCAGAGTATCAACATACAGAAGACACGACTCTGTGAGAAAAGGGGGGAGGAATTGCAAGTTCAGGGACATTAGAACTTGCCACAAGACCTTCGAATCTGTACCTCATTTGCTACAAATGACGTCATGCACAGGGTGTTAGTAGAGATACATCATTCCAATTCTTATCCACACCCCTATGTCATTAACAAGCCTCAACCAGCATTCTTGTCCTGTCACCTTCATCGAGTGCATCGTGTCGTGCAGCTGTGTTATCAAGCTCCATAAGGTAAGTACCGGTATTCAGTTTCATTCTTCTCTTGGGTCAGGATTTTCATAGTTATGGGCAATGCTTATGGCGCACACATTCAGTTAAGAGGTGGGTGTAGGCGGCTTTATTTACTTTCGGCGATTCACCAGTTTGGGCGCGATCGCTTTTCCTGCATGTTCCTTCTATCAGTTGGGTCTCTTTCAATTTCAAGGCCCTCATTGTTTACTCTTCATGTTAATTTTACAGTTTTTTTTTTGGTATTAGCCGCCTATTTCGGCATAATAATTACAGTTTTGATTATGTGGGCTTGCTTACTGCCGCCATGCTTCACCCATGTGCACAATTAAGTGCGTCACTTTTCTCCTCCTAAGTTAACGTTCATGTTTATTATATCAGGGATAGCATTAGGGTGAATCCCCACTTTAACATCTCCTAAGAACCAATATTTTATGTTGTGTTACCAAACATGCGTGGTTGTGTCTGCATTCCTACATTAAGGGGTACCTTGTGTTAGGCCTGACTAGATACAGTTAGACCTGGTGTTGTATCGGGTACCTTGTGTTAGGCCTGACTAGATAGTTAGACCTGGTGTTGTATCATTTCAATTTCATCAGATATGGGTATTTGAAGCTAGGAGATTTAGATAAAGATACAATGCAAGATTTTTTCCTATTTTAGAATAAATAGGAGTGTCTGACCTCCTACAGTGGGAGGTTGATGTTCCAACATTAAGGTGCTAGGCCTGACTAGATACACAGACCTACTGTTGTATCCTTCCAATTTCATCTGATTTGAGTATTGCGAGGAGAGTTAAGTCAAGCTACTTTATATGAAATTCTTCCTATTTTAAGACTAAATAGGCGAGCATGTCCACCCTTCTACGGTGGAGTGTTGATGTTCCTATTTTAGGGTGTGTCTTGTGGCAGGCCTGACTAAATAGTTAGACTTGGTGTTGTATTCTTCCAATCTCCTCTCATATGGGTATTGGGAGGATATGTGAGAGTTAAGTAAGGCCACAATTTTGTTTATTCTTCCTAATTAGAACATGTTTTAAACCTGGTTAGGCTCACTTGAGTAGGACATCTCCCATGGCCTAGTAAGCAATGTGGTTATATGAGGATTTGACGGACTGTCACCGGTGTTGCGGAGTTCTGCCCAAGTATAATGTGTTTTCATTTAAATTATTTCTATTAATATTGTATGAAATGAAACCTAACCGTAACAGAGTACAGTACTGTATATTGTTATAAAACGGCTAACCCTAAACGGGATCACGAGTGTTCCATTTGTTTGGATTGGGTTAGTGCTGCTTGGAATATGAATCCTCAGGTAGAACATCATACAGCCAAGGTTGTTTTATTCCTTCCTAAGTAGGTGAAAGGATTTCCTAAGATTGCGGGTTCTGCTCATTTACCCCGCAAGGACCTTCGAGATTTAACTGATATCAATATCTCAAATTCAGCAGTTAAGGGTTTTGGAAACGTGGCATTAGTGGACTAGGCCCCTTTCCAGGTTGGATCCAAGGATGATCAAGACCCGACAGAGGAAGCCTTATTGTTGGGTCCAGCCCATGACTTGTGCGGAGAAATATCCCTCCGGGGATAGATTGAATATCATGATTCTGCCTAGATTGGATCCAGATCAGGATTCCTCTATGCAGGTTACTGGTCCTCCTGGACTGCATATGGCTATGCTCCAGGTAGATGCCTCTTTGATGGCTAGAATAGTAGAGGCTTCGATCCACTCCCTTCATAGTCCGCCCAATTCAGGTGCGACTTGGCTAGGTACAAATGACCTGTCTTCTGACTCTTGCCTATGAATCTGGCTGTGACTGGGCCTTTGGGTTCCCAGCTTCTAAGTAAGGCTCCTATGGGAGTTCTTTCTTCTGGCCCTTTGGATTTGGCTGTTGCTGGTTCTTCGGGTTACCACTTTTTTTCAGGCTACTTTTTTCCTTTCCTGCAGATTTGGGTATGGCTGACCTTCTGGGGCTCAGCCTCAAAGGAAAGATCCAAGAGGGTTCTAAGGTGTCAGCTGTTGTTGGGCCTTCAGGTTCCCAGCATCCAAAAAATGGTCCTAGAGGAGTTTTCCTTTCCATTCCAAGTGTTGAAGGCTTGGTAGTGGTGGGGGATGGCACAGTAGATTCTTCTGTCATGGAAATGGATGGAGGAGACTTTGTAGGTAACCCTTGGCGACCCTTTGATGTGAGAACATTGTGGCATAAGTCTAATGTGTTTACACATAAATATACATTTGCCACTGTATGACATTGAGTTCGAAAACCTGGCAGCATTTCCAGACTCGAGATGGAGATTCAAGGATCAATCCCCCAGGCCATGACCCCCTTGATAACCCCAAAAGGAGGTAGTTCTGATGCTTTATGAGGGGGCTCAAAATAATTTAACAAAAACAATATCATATGTTAGGGGGTTCTTCTCAAACATAGTTTGCTTGATGCTTCAGTGGTCGGAATGACAGTGCTCAGCCAGAAAACACAATTTCTAACAAAACTGAAGGTGCTTTGTATGGATAACAACCTTGCCCAAAGAGAGAAGAGTGATCTTCGGCCTTTCCTTCTTCAAAAAACACATCAGACTGAACCCAGTCAAGATGACGATCATAGAAGAAAAGGTCCATCAATTACAACACCAAGAGTCTTGTACCTGTACTATAGCCAAAATCTCAGAGACATTTATTAGCACGTCCTTACTGCCCACCATTTCCGACCTTACATAGGGTTTTGGCTCGGGAGGGGGGTATAGAGGTTCAAGGCAATGCCCTTTGGTCTCAACATCACCCCAAGGGTATTCACCAAACTCTTTGTAAATGTGATCAAACTCCTACCTATGGCTGCAAGCTCAAGGGAATGCCTTTTAGTCTTCACATCACCCCAAGGGTGTTTACCAAACTCGTAAAGGTGGTGATCACACTCCTATGGCTGCAGGGAGTTCAGGCCATAGCCTACATGGATAATTGGCAGGTCTGGGCAGACACATAGTTATGTCACAAATTCACTACTTGGGTATTGAAAGTTTTGCAGGAATTGAGTTGGACAAGTTGGTCCATTTGGTCCTTCATCCGTTTTTTATAATCATTCATGCAGATTCTTCCAAGTCAGGATGGGAAGGTCATTCGAAATGAACTTTTTTGTTTGGGAAATGGTCCCCTCATTAATTATTGCACAGTATGGTAATGTACTTCAAAGTACAGTGTAATTAGTCCAGTAAACATAACATGCACAGTACCAAAAATAACAAATATTTTCTTGTACCACAACAAACAATGAAGCACTTAAAAATAAAGATCCCATTTTATAGTGTACCTATAGACAGAAACTAGCTATTCATCCATCAAAATCCATCAGACAAAACAGGAAACAGGTTTGAATATAAGAGTAGGGGTGGGTATAAATTAAAGGAAATACCAGTCCTCACTAATCATCAGATGTAGGACATGGTAATACAATACAGTATAAGATTATATGTACTACCGTATACTGTACAGTATAGTACAGTATATATATAGTGCATCTGCACCTTTTAAACTCAAAACTTGCCGAACTTCACAAAATGTCTGCAAGAATGCTTATACCTACAGCTTGAGAAAACTTCATCATTATATTAATTCACAAAATGGGAGACACAAGACCTGAAAAATTACCACCCAATAAGTTTACTCTCAGTTATGTATATCGTATATGATATTTACATAGATCATATTAGGCTGAATAGAAAGCCAGGTAGACTATAATTCAACCAAGAGAGCAGGCAGGTTTTAGAAATGGATATCCAACAACTGACCATATCCATTATAGGTAGTAGGTTGGCCAAGGCACCAGCCACTATTGAGATACTACCTCTGGAGAGATATTGGATCCATTGACCGGCCAGACAGTATGACATTGGATACTACTCTGATTACAGTTCATTTTCCCTTTACCTACACATACACCGAATAGGCCAATTTTTTACATATTCTCCTCTATCCTCATACACCTGACAACACTGAGATTGCAAACAATTCTTCTTCATCCAAAGGGTTAACTACTACACTGTAATTGTTCAGTGGCCCCTTTCCTCTTGGTAAATGTAGAAGAGAGACTTCAGCTATGGTAAGCAACTCTTATAGGAGAAGGACACTCCAAAATCAAACTATTGTTCTCTAGGGCTTGGGGAGTGCCATAGCCTCTGTACCATGGTCTTCCACTGTCTTGGGTTGAGTTCTCTTTCTTGAGGGTACACTCAGGCACACTATTCTATCTTATTTCTCTTCCCCTTGTTTTGGTAAAGTTTTTATAGTATATATATATATTTATTCTAATGTTACTGTTCCTAAAATATTTCATTTTTCCTTGTTTTCTTTCCTCACTGTGCTATTTTCCCTGTTGGAGCCCCTTGGGCTTATAGTATCCTGCTTTTTCCAACTAGCTAAGGGAAAAATCAACAGAATATGATATACCATTATGTACGGTATTTACAGACCATGAGAAAGGTTTTGATTTTATCAAAACTTCAGCAGTAATAAAAGCACTTCAAAGACAAGGAATACACGAATTTTAAGGTTACAACATTTGAGACATCTAAATGGGTAGTAGAGCAATCCTAAAACTATATACAGACAGTGAGAAAATTCCTTCTGAGAAAGAAGTTAGACAGGGAGACTCCATCTCTCCTAAATTATTCATAGCGTGCCTAAAAGTTTTTGAGAATTTAGATTGGGAAAATGTAGGAATAAACATTACAGGAGAATAGCTGAACAACGTAAGATTTGCAGTAATATAGTTCTACTTAGTGAATCATGGGAGGAATTGCAAAAGATGATAGAATATTTGAATAGAGAAAGCAGAAAACTTGGACTGAAAATGAATATGGGTAAAATTAAGATGATGTTCAATGAACATAAGGAGACAAGCAATAAGGGTTAGGGACGAATCTCTAGAAATTGTTAATAAATATAAGTACTTAGGACAGACAGGAGTAGTTTCCCCAAGACATATCAAAATTAAAATAAGGATAAACATAGGATGGAGAGCCATTGGTAAACAAAATTATATCATAGAAGTAAAATGCCACTTCCTCTGAAAACAAAAGAATTTAATCAGATGATCCAACCAGTACTAAGTTATGCATAAAAAACTTGGAGCCCTACTAAAGCCTTAGAACATAAGCTAGTTAAAAAGAGCAATGGAAAGAATAATGATGGCAATAACACTGAGACAGAAAAAGAGCAACATGGTAGGAGGACTAAGTAAAGTAGAGGATATTCTAGCAACATATAAGAAAAAGAAATGGACATGGGCAAGCCATATAATAACAGGTAATAGCTGGACATTACATAAATACAGTACTACATTAGGTCATGTCTGAGCCCTTTGTCCCGTAGTGGACAACCCACAGCTGAACAGCTAGATGGAGTGAAGAAAGCTCTGGGTGATAGGAGGATAGATGTGAGAGAGGCAAGAGAGCATGCTAGAAATAGGAATGAATGGCGAGCGATTGTGACGCAGTTCCGGTAGGCCCTGCTGCTTCCTCCGGTGCCTTGGATGACCGCGGAGGTAGCAGCAGTAGGGGATTCAGTGTTATGAAGCTTCACCTGTGGTGAATAACGGGGGAGGGTGGACTGTGGCACCCTAGCAGTACCAGCCGAACTCGGTTGAGTCCCTTGTCAAGCTGGGAGGAACGTAGAGAGGAGAGGTCCCCTTTTTTGTTTCATTTGTTTGATGTCGGCTACCCCAAAAAATTGGGGGAAGTGCCTTGGTGTATGTATGTATGTATGTATGTATGTATGTATATGTATATGCATATGAGTGTGTATATATATATATATATATATATATATATATATATATATATATATATATATATATATATATATATATATATATATATATATATATATATATATATATATATATATATATATATATTACTGTATATCAATTACAAATACTATTCAGGTATTGTAATTTCAATTCTAATACAACTTAATGAGTTTATAAAGTATTACAAATATACACATCAATGGTTGTTGTATTGATATTTTTTTCATAAACTAAGTTAAGTCTTCTGAACTATGTTAAATATTATACAAGTAAACAAAACTTTCTCACAATAATGAAAGTAAAATGTTTGACGTACAGGGTATAATAGTAGAACATGTAGTGCAGTCTATATGTATTTACATTTCAGAATGACATTGCATTATTGCAATCAATAAAAATACTTTTTTTCCCTATTGCAAAGTTGAGTAACAACATGTAAGACAAATTACAGTTACAAGTTTGTTTCAAAAGCACATTATTGTCCTAATAATGCACAATAACACCCAAATATGTTCTGCAACTCATATGCTCATGGAAAAATAATCATCAATTTCACCCGGAATTAGGAGACAAACCACTTTGTTACAAGAATCAATATTTTTGTATCAAGTCCCTCCTTAAATTACAGGTTATGTATAAATCAGCATATCATATGTGTAATTCAACAATAAAAAAAAATGTTTCAGAAAGCAAAATACAGTATTTCCTTATACACCTCTCCAAAATATCGCAGCCAGCATCTGCTAGGATCACCCATACGAAATACATATCATTAACAGATACCACAAATCCTAATACTTTTATTCATGTAATTTCAAAATCAAATGCTAAAAAATTTCACTATTAACTTGTTAAAGGTTATAATGAGCTGCAGAGGTAAGGTGACATTTCATGGCCTAGAGAGACGACATACACACAACCATGAACAGCAGATATAGGGGAAGGGACACGCCAATGACTTTAAACCAAATAAACACAAACATGAGATTTGTAGCAAAAACACCGCCCGTTGACGTCGAACCAGGTAGATCTATGTAATCCTCAACCTCCATTCCTAAAACACAGCCTCATCAAGTCTTAAACTCATGATCAAATCAAGAAGTATCACTAACAATCAAACTGAAAATGCTCATAGAGGCTAATATATGATACTTCATGCCATGGCAAGCAAGAAGTACTGTATTGCTTTTATTATTCTACAAGTTTCCATTTGAGCAGATAAAGGTTTCAATTACATAGGATTATTCATGGTATGTTTCAGTGTGATAGGATTACAGTATAGTATTTATGATTGAATTTTATTTAACATATAGCTTACCTGACAAAGATACCAAAACTAGAGAAGATCTATCATTTCATCACAACTTACATGAATCTAAAAATAATCTTAAAAGTGATGACAAACTGCACTTCTGTCCCTAAATTTGTATTCACAGATTCATTCTTAAGAAATGTACAAGCCAGAAATAAACCTGGAATGCCTACATATAATGTTGACTTTAATAGCAAAACATTTGCTTTTTCAAACAATAATAACCAACTTACAACTAATAATGCCTTAAAATACAAGGTCAGTATTAACTTGTTAATGAAATTCAAACAAAACACTGAAATGGAAATGTGTTCATCCATAGCTTAACAATAATCATATGACTTCAACTTCTACAGAAACTGAAATTTTAAACAATGCATACTATACGGTATACCCATAATGAACTTTTATCATTTGATGAGGAATGACCTGCATAAACCCAAGCTCCTCAACAAAATGAATGGCTACATATGTACAGTATATCAGACAATAATAGAAACTCAGTAACCTAACCATTCTCAGATGACAGACACTCTAGCCATTATAAAGTTTAAGTAGATCAGCATACAAAAGACGAAGTACCTTCGCCCTTCATGCTGGTGACAACAGCAATCCAACTCACTGCTGGGGATCCACAATCTAGCCTACCTCGTGCTCAAATCAGAGTTACCGTATAGTTTTCTAACAGCAATAAATTCTTAAAAAGTACAATTTAACAAACATCAGAAACATCACTGGATAAAGTTAATGTGGTACTGTATAGTTATTTTGACAATGACTTTCATAACTACAATGAATGGAAACCTGACTCTTGTAATTACAGCCAAAACCATTGAGAAAAAAAGGAGCTGCAGCATTAAAATTCCAAACAAAATATGAACAATGTCCAATCAACTTGGTTTCAGTAAAATAGTTTCTTTGTAAACAGTCTAGCTTCTTGGACCTCTTCCATCTTTGACCATGAATCAAACAATTACCTTTATATCAATTTTTTTTCCTTTCAGTTATCATCTATCACAGGGGATAAAGTAAATAAGAAAATGTAGGGCAAATAATTACCCTAAATCAATCATTGTAAATAATTAACATAGACACAGGGCTGTGAATATTTTTTTTAATGAAAATTATAGCCAGATAAACAACAGAATATTGTCACTTATTACCAATAATGTTTCTATGAAATGGCAATCTCTGATAAAATTCACTAACTATTGGTGCTCTAGCAAATAACTACTTGTTCCAAAAAATAAAATAGTAATGTAATGGCATATTAACCAAACCCACTAACAATTAAACTGTCCTCAGTTATGATGAATAGCAATAAGGTGCAATGCCATTTTGATACAGTAATTACCTGACATTGAATTGTTAGGAGTAAATTGCTTACATAAAAACACCGAATTTGCCTGCTTTTGTTTTATTCCATAAAGAATATTAAGGGAAAATTAGCAATACAGTAACCCGAGTGTTGATGAAAATATGAAACATTGTGGTGTTAAGCCTTTATGGTCATTGTTATGGAAAGTGGTGTTTGTACTGTACATTGCTTACACGCTACAGCATTCTCAAAAGCTTATAGGTTCTTTTATGGTAATCATTATGTAAGGACTTGACCCAATTAAAATTTTCTTGATCAGTATATGTACCCATATGTTTCCATCACGGACATTGCAAAAACATCATCCATGCATCCACAGCTAATGTAGCTAATCTTGAAAAACTTGGAAGTTCAGAAGTAACAACAAATCAGAGACAAAATCAAGGGTTATAGAGAACAGAAAAGATATAAAATTTAATGGAACACATGGCATTGATATGTCATTCCATCACAAACAGTAACTCCCATCACCCTGGCTGTCATACTCGTGACAGAAATGTTGTAATCAAGGGTACATAAAGTAGCCAGAAAAAGTTTATGTTTTAATCTATACAAAACCTAAGTTCAATCATGAGCAATTAGCCAAATTATAACATTTTATTTGTTTGCCTTCACATTTGGAGAGGATGACGTGTTAGAGAGAGGCAATACCACTTCTAAGAAGGAGAATACGTAAAATTATGCAATGTAAAGTGTAAATTTCTTAAAATACAGTACAAGGAATTGATCCAATACTTTGTTATAAATGACTCCTGTATTCTAAAAATATAGTATATTGTATCAGCAAATTCCTGATTTTAATGAACGGTCAGTTAAATTATTGTACGACTTTCCTGTATCTGGCAAGAAGGTAAAGTATCATACTCTAGTACTGTCATTTTGGTTTTATAAATCATTATCTAGGGTTAGTTAGGTATTTGGGGCTATAATTTTCATTGGAAGATTTGCTTAGAGACACAGTTTAAAATTTTTTTTACTAAAACAAACATATATTATACCCTACCCTACCTAGATCGAAGTGTTATTATTACGAAGGAAGGTTATGGCCCTGCTAACCCGTAATCCCTCTACTAGGACTAGTAAGTGGGTGTGTCCAGCACTTTACAAATTACCCAACTAATTTATTCACAAAAAGAATTCATAAAACTGAAAGTTACATATAGACTACAAGCCTGTTATTTAATCAAAACTTATCATGAGTGACAAGTCATATTCATAATATTCCTTACTGGCACCTGAACAATATTCTCCCAGTCATTTCTTTGTTCTTAAGGTAATAATGTTACAAGGCTCTATATCATAAACAACTTGTGTATTTGTAATTCCCCAAGAAAACCTATTTCCTACAGGGTCTCATACACTGGCTACATGCTATATGAAAATGGATGGAATACTGCAATAAAAAACCATAAAAACAAACTGATTTCCAAAGGGAAGAAATGTTGATATTTTTTAATTATACTGTATACTTTATATTTAGAATTTCAGCTGAGTTTCAACTGAAATAAATTCCAATCTCATTTACTACCTTTATGTATTTCACGCATAAATATTCGATATTAACAAAATAAAAACACCTAGGATATGCTATACTCCCATAGCCTAACCTCAGGGTGCTATAAGGAAAATATGGTTATAAACACTAGGAGCAATGAGTAGCAAGATAGTATGTAGGTTTTGCAAGGCATACAAAAAATAATCAGTTTTAACTTTGACTATCATTAATATCACGTAACTTACGACTTGTGCATCTACTGCATTCATGTACTTATGACCTTTGCTACTTAGCCGATACCCGTATTCGACTAATTTTGTCAAAACATTACTTAGACTTTTTACTCTATGTAAACATATATGACCAAAACGTTTATCGTATTTTAATTCAAAACCCCTAAATCTTATAACACTGGACAAGTTAACACAAACTTGATAAAGCACGTAAACTCAATCTCAGGATAGGCTAGGCAATCATACATTTTACTAAAGCTCAAAACATACATTCCCACAACCGTAAGCTTACAGTAAAAAGTAGGTAAACCCTTCATTGACCCTGCACTCTTGTTTATTTTTACTTATGAGACAACCGCCTCGGATTTCCGCATTCAGTGCTTTTGCTCGTTGTTGCATTTGCAATGCTCAGAATTCTGACGAGAATCCATACAAGTCGAATGAGTGTGTTGTCATGGTTAGAACTACGGCAAATTTTAACATCAAATGAAAAATTCTATCAACACGTACTCACCTAGGTTGTCTGTGTTGGACGAAATGTTGCTAATTTCCTGGAAACACTGTAAAAAGATTGAAAACGTTCTTTCTCAGGCCGATGAATTCAATCGACTTTGCCTTCTCCTCCTCACCTGATACCGCACAACAACCCTCTGAGATGACAGTGAGTCTCTACGCGCTACTCACTAGTAAACAAAGTAGTTCCATGCATTATCTCGGCTGATTTTCTTAAATTTACGTAGACAAATGTATTTCTAGACAATATCCTGTGATCTATTTTAAATTTCATATAGCTTTACTGACTAACAACCATTCATTATACCATATTTTCATCATCGCATTGTTTAGTGAACCCGTTTGTTGTGCACAAACCAAAAGTTAAATTGAAGTGCTTGAATTTCTGAACAGTTACTATGAATGAAGTTAAAGTTGTGAATTAAAAAGACGACGATTGTGGGTTTGCCACGAAGATATAAAACTATGGAATTTATATTAGATGTTTATTTTCATATTTGTTGACTTATGGACACCTAAAGAAGACTGTAGATTAAACGACCTATTAGGTTTTTATTGCAAGCCATGCAAATATTATTGCCTGTCAAACATAATTAGTTTCAGATTTTCATCGAATGCAAACTACGATTACATAAATTCTTAGTTCTGTAATTATTTCACTAACACTTCAAGTGGATTTCAACAATTTAGCAATAAATCTTTGTGAAGAACTCAATCCCTCGGAAATTTATTTCAAACATATTCGTCGAATCTGAAAATCTTATAACACTCATTCAGGAAAATAGAAAAAAAAATTGCGTGCGATAACATGCAAGACACATGTTTATCTTGAATACTAATGATGTTTTTATCTCGTTCACATCTCCCACCAATTTCATGATTAAACCTTCATAGTTTACAGCATGTATTTCCTCTTAAATTGCTATTTTATCACATTTATTTAATCATGCTGTTTCGGTTTATCTACTGATTAAGTATTACTGGTAAAAACAGCGTTGAAAAGAAAATTTCAGTAGTTTACGCTTATTAAGCTCCCATGTAGATGCAAGTACCACCAAAATTTTTATTATAAAACAATAATTGCATAAATAAGCACATATCCGCTTCTATGTTCTATTCCATCATCTGAAACTTATGCCGGACCCACATTCTTTCTCAATTCACTAAGTGGTTCGTATCACCACTCATTCGTCTATCATGCATATTATTTCTCCCAAATAACTCCCCTAGTCTATCACTAGAGCTGGAATCCACAGTTTCCACTGATATATTCACCCATCTCTGAATGACTTTCGACGTCCTTCTACCGGGGTAATGCTCTAGGGCTATGACTATTCTTAATCCTTACAGGTGACAGCATTATTGATTTTGACAATAAGCTGGACCAGACAGCATAACATGCAGACGTCCCAACTTGTTTCATCTATTCTCTCGTCCCAAACGAGATCCACGACGGATTTTTAAGAGGGATATCTAATTTCGTAAATATGAAAGTTATACCGATTACTCAAATGAGTACCACATTCCTGCAGCAAGATTAATTTTGTGTGTAGTAGTAGTAGTAGTAGTAGTAGTAGTAGTAGTAGTAGTAGTAGTAGTAGTAGTAGTAGTAGTAGTAGTAGTAGTAGTAGTAGTAGCAGCAGCCCTGTATTTAGACTGAATCTCTGACGGTACGTAAAACCTCAGACGATTTATCAAAGTACTTCGCCTAAGCCAGAAAACTGGGCCTATCTGAGTCTTAATATTTCTACAAAAAATAAGATATTGGCGACATTTGCTTTAAGTTTTTCATAATTCAATTATGGAAATACTGACTTTGTGTTTGGATAACAGCTGCTTCCTGATATACCCATTTTTTGACAACTATATTAGTTCCATCACTGGTTTCATTTTTCACAGGAAAGATAATTTTGCTTTAACGCCTGAAGATCTCTCTCTCTCTCTCTCTCTCTCTCTCTCTCTCTCTCTCTCTCTCTCTCTCTCTCTCTCTCTCTCTCTCTCTCTCTATATATATATATATATATATATATATATATATATATATATATATATATATATATATATATATATATATATATATATTAATATTTATTTATATATATAATATATTTATAAATTTTATATATATATATATATATATATATATATATATATATATATATATATATATATATAATTTTTTCATATACTATTATTTAACAAGACAGTTCCATTAACTAATCTTTGAATCATTTAACTTACAAATAGTAACAGTCTTCCCAGCAGTGTTGTATATCCCAATTCACATTAGTTTAAGAATTCTGCAAAATTACTTTATAATGACTTGCATCATAATTGATTTTTTCAGTTTTAAAGCATAAAATTTACGTGGCATTTTATCAACTTATCTTCCCCATAGCTCTATTATATCTATTTTACAACAGGCTTCCTATTTTCTGTTAAATTTTCGTTTAAACTTGTCAAATAAAGCTGTTCAATTTAATAATAATAATAATAATAATAATAATAATAATAATAATAATCTAATAAATAGAAAAAAAGGCCATACATATTCTTTAGTTTACCATTATTAATATTAATAACAGTTCTCTTTTAGTTTGTCGTCAAAGAAAACGGTTTTCCTGGAGGACTATAAGAAAGGATCATAGGGTACCGACAGCATTCCATTATTATTATCATTATCACTACTATCATTATTATCATGCAGTAAGGATTCACAATAAAAATAAAATAAAGATGCAGTCATACATGAAACATTTTTTTTTTAATCTCCAAACTACGACCATTAATTAGATTTTTTTCATATAAATGATTGTATACCACCCATTTTGACTACCTCTATATGCAGCCAAACTTGTAGTTAATAACAGGATTACGATCAAGATTGAATAGCAGACTGATTTATGCTTTACAGTCTAAAATGCTATGAAAATGATAACACGAGATATTAACCTCGTACCCTGTGAGTAGAAGAATTTTACTGCCCAAGCAAAAATGTAGCCACGCAAGTTAGAAAAAACTAATCGTTCAAGATACAAAATATAAAATTGAAAAATAATTACACAGCGACAAAAAGACATAACTGGTGTTATGATCAAGAGTATAGGTTTGACATATGTCATAATAATCCATGCTACTTAGGTTGATAAATCGCTGCTTTATGAAAATGTATGATAACCAACTATGCAAAGAATATCTGGGGATACAACGTCTGCAAGTGTTAAATATACAGATTCTGTAATGGAAAGATCTTTTAATCATTTTACAAATTTTATACATGGAGCAACATCATCTTTCAACAGAAGTTTTATTGAATAATCAATATCTCAGTTTGCTATCATAATTAGATGTTAAAGCCATATTTTTTTTTTCCAAATTTCTGATACAGTATTTATAAAAAAAAAATATGTTACAACATACTTTAAGTATTATATGGCATATCGAAACTGAAAACATTGATTTTCTGGATGGTTGCAACATTGAAGAGTATCTTCTAGCCACCCTGGAAAAGCCATACAGTGCTAATCCTGAGTTTACAACGATGAGAGTGGGGAAAACTCTCGGTATTGATTGGCTTGTATTTTTCTTCGCATTTACCTACATAAATTTCCAACTAGTAAAATATAAATTTATTCTTTTAAATAAATTCTCTCCCGAAGAATTAAACAATAATCTTAATCATCTTCAATGCCAACCGTGGCAAAGAGCCTAAAGAAAATTGTGCCATTCGCGCTTTTTTCTGTAGAGATCTCTTGCTTGAGGGCACACTTTTCTATCTTGTTTCTCTTCTTATTGTTATTTTGAAGCTTTATCCTCTTGTTATTTTCATGTTCTTATAGTTTATATATAAAATATTTGTTTTCATATTATTATTGTTTTTAAACTTTTCTTGTAGTTTTTCCTTATTTCCTTTACTCACTGAGCTATTTTCCCTGTTGGAGCTCTTAGGCTTATACAAGCATCCTGCTTTTCCAACTAGGGTTGTAGCTTAGCAACTAATAATAATAATAATAATAATAATAATAATAATAATAATAATAATAATAATAATAATAATAATAATAATAATAATAAGAGATATGTTTGGGCAAAGACAGTTTTCGAGTTTACGGGTGTTGACATTCCCAAAGGCATATACAGGGGAGTAGCCACTTGTCATATGATGGGAAGTCAAAGTTGATGATGATTTAACTGAATAGTTTTTGGTGACTTCCACAGAGTTCTTATGAAAAGTCTTCTACCTAATCTTAATCGTTGTGAACCGAAGAATGTAATAGAAAAAAGCAAGATTCATCCATAAAACGAGCAGCAAGGAATGCCTCCAAAATATAGTATATTGAGAACCAATAAGATATATTACATGAAAAAAGACAAATGTTCCTTTTCATAAAATAAAAAATTGAAAAGGAAAAGAAATTATTAATGAATTGTCTGTTTTTTTTTAATTCTATCAGCATTCAACTACATATTTTTTACGTAAACAAACCAAATAAGTATATATATATATATATATATATATATATATATATATATATATATATATATATATATATATATATATATATATATATATATATATATACACAGTATATATATATATATATATATATATATATATATATATATATATATATATAATTATAAACTTTAACATGAAACTATAAGTTGCACTGATTCCTTAAACACCATAAAAAATATTATTTTTCATCATACGAAAATAGACATCGGGCAATTTTCAGTAAGGTTCACAATCTACAAATTTGCTTTCCGAATGAATATGGATATTTATGACGTAAGTGGAACTAATTTCATACCTTTCTTATATAATTACCTTTGATTTAAACCCTCCCTTTAAATTTTCACTGGTAATGCAATGGAGGACTTCAAGTTACTTTACTGACGATTTCTGACGATTTCGATTAAAGAATCTGGAAGATACGCCAATGTCGAAAATAAACTGCATAGCACACCCAGGACCCACTTAACACACCCATATCTAACGGTACGTGGAATCAAATATAGCCGAGATTAACGTAATAGGAGTAAAAGGAAGCCAAAAAGGCGTACTAATGAATGTCAAAATGGATGGGAGAAGAATGAAAGCGGTTGATTGAGATAGACAATAAGTTATACAGTAAGTGTTGTCTAGTGCGTGGAAGGAAGGTCGACTTGGTACTGAAGACCTTTTGTAGGTTTAAGAAGCAGCTAACCAAGGTCTACAATATTGTTAGACCTTGCTGATAACCCTGATAAAGAAAAAGTCATAAGTGAGCAATTATGGGCGCATATTGATGAGTTAGAGGTATTCCCGGAAAATCAATCGGCCTACAGAGCTAATCATTCTACAGAAACTACCTTATGCTCAACAATGAATGATATGATAGGTCTTCTTGATGAGGGAAAGTGTGGAATTTTGATTATGTTAGATCTTAGTGCTGCTTTTGACACTGTTGTGCACGAGTACTTACTTGACGAATTAAAGTCTATTGGAGTGACTGAGGAAGCACTGAAATTTTTGCCAAGTTACTTAGTGAATAGGAAGACTATTGTAGAAGTTTCTGGAAACCGATCCAATGAGAGAATTCTTATGAAGGGTGTACCACAGGGTAGTGTTCTGGGCCCTATCTTGTTTAACATATATACTATCGAGCTATCACACATTTTGAAAAAACAAAAAGTGGGCTTTAAACTATATGCAGATGATACTCAGTTTTACCTCTCAATTTCAACAACACAAGATACAGAGAAGAAAATTGATGAGATAATGACTGAAATAAAAAGATGGATGCAGAGGAAAAAGCTCAAATTAAATGATGATAAAACAGAATGTATGTTTTTTGGCACAGAGGTGGCTTTGAAGAATTACCAGTTAATTCAAAGTATAACAATTTGTGATGCTGATGTTGGGATTGTGCCTGTTGTGAAAAATTTGGGTGTACTGATAGATTATAATTTGTCAATGAGGGACCAAATTGTGAACACAGTGAAAGTGTGTAACTATCACCTGAGAAACATAGCATTTATCAGAAAATACTTAACAGAGGGCAGTACAAAAATTTTAGTGATGAGTCGTAATATCAAGGCTTGATTATTGCAATTCTCTGTACTACAAATTGCCCAATACACTACTAAGAAAGCTTCAAAATGTGCAAAACCGGGCGGCTAGACTGATAAAATGCATTAAACTAAGGGAGATAATAACTCCTGCATTGATCGATCTACATTGGTTACCTGTTAAGGCTAGAATTGAATTTAAAATTTTCTTGTTGACTCACAAAGCACTTACAAATGATAAGCCTAAATATCTTCGTGATTGCTTGGTCCCCTACCCTGAAGCTACCAGCGCCGCTGTAAGAGTTAGACATGCTGATGACCCACATAGACTATTCGAAATTAGTGTGAATCATGCAATAGGAGGAAGAACGTTCAGTTATACTGCACCGACTCTTTAACGACCTTCCACTCGATGTCAAGAATAGCAATAATGTGGCAGCTTTCAAGAAAAACCTGAAGACTTATCTTTTTAGAAAGTGTTATAATAGTGACCTGAAAACTATTAAGCCTGAATACAAATGCTAGCGAAATAACTGATAACGATACAGAGCAAAATATTAACTGGAAAGAAATTATTTTTTCACACACCAAGGCCCGCCTGAACAGACCTTTAGTGTCAGATGGAGGGCGAGAAATAAACCC
>NC_090730.1:145989704-145992204 GCF_036898095.1 Palaemon carinicauda
TCATACTAGGTTGGTTTGCTGTGACCGTTCAGACTAAAATCCCCCATCACCACCAATCTGCAGTGGCCAGCAAGGTGATGAAAACTGGCCAAACCCCAGGCATGAACAAAAACATGTCTGGGGACTTTGTCCTGCGCCGGACTAGAAACGGGAGACATTTGTTGAGTATATATATATATATATATATATATATATATATATATATATATATATATATATATATTTATATATATATATATATATATATATATATAAATTTTATGTATATATATATATATATATATATATATATATATATATATATATATATATATATATATATACTGTATATATATATATATATATATATATATATATATATATATATATATATATATACTGTATATATATATATATATATATATATATATATATATATATATACTGTATATATATAAATATATATACATATATATATATATATATATATATATATATATATATATATATATATATATAAATATATGTGTGTGTTATTTGAGTCTGTCACCGACCCATTTACTTCGTATTTGGTATTGGACACACACACATTTTATATATATATATATATATATATATATATATATATATATATATATATATATATATATATATATATATATATGTATATATATATGTGTGTGTGCGTGCGTGCGTACGTGTGTGTGTGTGCGAGTGTGTGTGGGTGCGCAAGTGTATTTCTGTACTTATGTGTTTGCCCATATAAGAGCCCATATTACAGAAAACGAATGAAACCGAATGAATGTTTAACGCATCAAGTACACAACTATTATACGTTGACACAAACCTCACCTCATTCAGTTGGAGTTCGTACGTCCGAAAAAGAAATATCCAAATTAAAAATCGTCATTCATTAATTTCAAAACAGACATCGCTACTGTATAATACGGATACTCAGTTAGTTGTACTTAAAAGAAGCACATGAAACGATACGTTAATGTGCAAGCCGTTTCGTTTTGTCTTCCGCCGTGATGTAATAATCAACACCTTTAACCTATGCTGGAGGAGACACTGCCACGCCTTCCTCTATTTTTTCAAGACTGGAGACCTGCGATTACGTTGAGCACTTCTAACCCTTACAACTCGTCTTTGTGAATAAAGTTTTTCCTCTTATATTTTTTTTTCATACTGACTTTTCATTCATCAATTTGATAATATACCCTTCTTTCACTAATTGTTCATCTTCACTGTCAGTACGTCATTTAACAACTCCTGTGTTTGATCAGAGTGATTTTTTTCTCCTCGATATCTTTAACTTCTCAGATATCAATGTTCAAAATCTAAATGAAGACAAAGCAATTCTACAAGACAAAGCAATTCTGCACCTTCCGTTAAAACTTCTTTTACAATATACCTTTTGGGAAAATGGCTTCTCAAAAATTATCAATCCCCTCAATATTGGAGGCAAAATTTAGGTTCCTATTTCACAATTTTCTCTAAAGGATAAAGAAATTTAATCCGTTGAATCACTTATTATAGTCTGGTATTAATATTTTGTAATACAAAAATCCAGTGATCTGTATTTGTTTGAACCGAAGTTGAGCTAAATTCCACACTTTGATAAGTTCCTGAATAAATTGTCATAGATAAACACAATTCAAATATTATGACTGAGTGAGGCTTCTTCTATGAAGTTGGTTAATAATATCGAAGTCTATACAACTTTATTAGACACTTTTTTATGAATATATCGACTGCACCTTCAATACTATTAAATTTAATGTTACAAAAATATTTATGTATCGTTAATTTTTTCTTTTCTCGTGCTTAATGGACCTATCATGGTTATGGCAAAACTACCTTAAAAAAAACAGAAATTCTAAGTTCCAATCTGACCAATAATCAAATTGTTTACTCTTAGAAAAGCTTTGAGGGAGCAAGGTATCCGGTTCCTAATTTTCATTGGGTAGGACCCGAATGGGATAATGACGCAATCTCCTCCTGCATCAAATGAAGACCCATAGAGTGCAAAGCAGTAATGAGAATTTAGTGTCCTCGAGACACCCAGTTACAGCCATAAATCCGGGGTTTTATAGCTCAACTTCTGAGCTCCTACCGAACCTCAGCTTTAGTAGTGTAGTTGAAGTTATCTTTAGTTTCTTCTTCTTTAAATATTTATTATCGATTTTTTTTTTTGTATGTACAGGAGGTCAGTACAACAGCCAGCCCTTGGATTTTTTTGTTGTTCACATGAAAGGAACAAAATTACGATCGATTACTCCGGAACTTCAAACGTTCAAAGTTGGAGCAAATGTTTTTATGTTGACCAGGCTGACATGAGTCTTTTTATAGTTTATATATGACATATCTGTTTTTGACGTTGTTAATAGTTTATATATGACAGATCTATTTTGACGTTGTTACTGTTTTTAGAATGATTTATTGTTACTTTGTTCTCATCATTTATTTATTTCCTTATTTCCTTTCCTCACTGAGCTATTTTTCCCTATTGGAGCCCTTG
>NC_090730.1:145999704-146024704 GCF_036898095.1 Palaemon carinicauda
GTGTTTAGATGAACCAAAGCGAGGAGTATTAACTTGAAGAATTATGTGTTGTTACCAAGCGGGTACAACACTATTACAAAGTCTAATGTGACCATCGAAGGTATTTGTTTAGGTCACTCCTCTTTTGGTGTAAGATTATGTCATCTGAAACATTCCGATACTAGCTACCTGCGTTGTCTACAAAGAAATGCAATTACATTTAATGTTCCAAGAGCAAACTTAACTCAATTACGACATGACTGGAAGGTGAAAATATCGAAAATTATATGGGGATGGAAAGGGAATATTTAAAGTAACGCACAGTTTTACCTTTTTTTTATAATTATTAAACAATTCTTGCATCTCTTCCAGAACATTAACGACTCTTTTCACTTTCGTACGGATATTATTTCCTTCTGAGAATTGTCTGAGCAAAAAGAAAGGAAAGAGTGTCATCGGGTTACACAACGCCATCCTTTACAGTCAATCAACAACCAGCTTGAAGGGGCTGTGGACCTCACCGACCCCACAACCACCACCACCTTGAGGCTATCGAGGTTCTTTATAAATAAACAAACGCGCCTTCTGGTCCCGGTGATCTGCAACGAACGTTGACTGTCAATCAGTACAAGGAAGAAGGAAGAAGAACAGGCTAAGGAAGGGGGATTCCTTTTTGTCTATACGGAAGATCTAAGTTTATGTTCGTTGAGCAAACATTGTAGCAAAATTACTGAAAATTGTGTGAAAAGAGATAAACATTGTTTGGGGGGCTTGGGAGCTGATCATATGTATATATGGTCAGTCACTAGGGCATTGTCCCTTGCCTCTACCATTCATGAGTGACCTTTAAACCTTTAACGCCAAACTATAGCTTTGTGTTCGTTGAGAAAACATTCTAACCAAATTTCTCAAAATTGTGAGAAAGGAGATGAATATTGCTAAATACCTAACAATAATATTTGGTTATGGCATAAACTCTATTCCAATGATCATTAATCTCACCTTTTCACTTGTAGGTATGGCAGGTATTTTTGGCAGAATAAGTGGTCATAAATATTTTTATAGATTGTTTCTTTTGTTTAACATACGAAAGATTATGATATCTCATCTGCCCGTCTGTGATTCTTATCTGAACACAAACTCTAAACATGCTAATGTTATAGGAGAATGTACATAAAAATTGAAAAAGCTATGGCCTAAAGATCCTATTGCAGAACTCTAGCATTGGTAGAAATACCTAGTGTGTTCTTATCTTTACTGTTTATATCTTTAAGCTTTTGTTATTGTTGATATCATTGTGAATTTTACCAGCCAATAAAAAATTCACATTTCATCCCATACAGGATGAGTAACCATACTAATCGCATTCTTTCCTTTACCGCGAGGAAGAACTGAACAAGGAAAGTTTGAAAACCGTTTGTGGTATGCATACGACCATGAAATGAGAAATATTAGTAACATCTTTGTATTTCTCTTCTCTAATTTACCTTTCATTTCTAGAATGGTGCCGGCAGTTATCATATGAAAAAGACAGCACAACTGTGTATCAGTTATTGTTAGTATCATGAAAACGAAGGTTATTGTATTGCCATTTATAAAAACAGGTATAACATATACGTAGAAAATTCATTGGACAGCAATGAAGGAAAAAAAATCTTTCGAAATACGTTTGGCTTGATATTTTAGTTATATTGTAATAATACCTAAAGCTGTGTCTCTTAGTTGCATCAGTATCTTTTGTACTGAACGTGTTTTGTGACTGCAATTACCATCAGTATTATTGATAACTAGTGTACGCAACCTGTAAAAAATGACGGCTAAATCTTTAAATAGATATGAATACGTAAGCACAGATTCAACCCTTCATACCCCTCCCTCTTTCCTGATTACAACACGGCAGTTTCGGGAATTTGTGGGATATTATGATTTTCGAGTGTACCTTCCGGGGTAACCCCCTTATACCAGGGTATGACTATTCCCTCTCCCCCTACCTGAGGGACGGGGAGTGACCAAGTAGTTATACGTTTAGCAATGCGGGAACTATATATATATATATATATATATATATATATATATATATATATATATATATATATATATATATATATATATATATATATATGTCATCATCATCATCATCTCTTACGCCAATTGGCGCAAAGGGCCTTAGTTAGATTTCGCCATTCATCTCTATCTTGAGCTTTTAAGCTTTCCATAGACTGACTAAATTCATAGAGGATTCATTGGCTAGATACATCAAAAGATAGCCAGTTCTTTGTGATGCGCAGTGCCTATCTATCTCTCTCTCTCTCTCTCTCTCTCTCTCTCTCTCTCTCTCTCTCTCTCTCTCTCTCTCTCTCTCTCTACATATATATATATATATATATATATATATATATATATATATATATATATATATATATATATATATATATATGTATATATACACACACACATATTTATATATATATATACACACACACACACACACACACACACATATATATATATATATATATATATATATATATATATATATATATATATATATACCACACACTTGCTCTTTATCATATAGGGGAGATTTTAGTAATACGGGATCTCGAGAACTCTTCACTGATATGCAATTAATTCCCAAGGAACATAAGATCGCTGAACTTTGGGAAATAATTATTTGAAATACCAAAGCAATTAAGGAATGAATTCACTGTCCATAAAAGGTCATCAAACATTGCACGTTGGGGATGAATATTCATGAGTCAATATTTGTTAATAAAGAATTTTCATTACGCTTGAGTACCAGAATAAGTTTGTTAATTGAATTTTTATTTATTCAACGCATTTCCATCTGAAACAATAGCTGTGAGAGATCCAAATTGATTTAATCAAAGATTTTGGTGATTAGCTTTTAATGTACTCAAAATCGAACATTTACATTTGCATAATAATGTAAATATTAACCGCAATGGCATTTTATATCGAATTTTACCTTTGGGAATATATACCCACTGGAAATTCATTTATGAAAACAGCTTCGGGCTGGGCAAAGATTCCAACCTATGCCTCTTTAGTTTTTTGAAATAGTAAAAAAATAATAATAATAATATAAATAATAATAATAATAATAATAATAATAATAATAATAATAATAATAATAACAATAATAATAATAAATAGCTCTATATCATTTCATTCAAGGCACGTCTTGAGTTCTTCAAATAGATATCACTAAAATATCTCTTGGATAAAAAGATAAACACTTTTTTTTTTTTTTTGTCGGGGAAAAACGCAACTCGGTATCTTTGGTGCATGCAGAAGAGTAATACAGGGTAATGAGTCGGGCACACCCTCAAATGGGGCCTTGATACCGGCATCGCGTGTTACCTGGGATATCGATGACATCCTGATACTCGGGTAATTTTCTTTCTTGAATAAACCTTATACTTCCTGTTTTCCTGCACTCAATGTGTATATTTTTTTTGCATTTCTCGTTTCTTCCCTTTTTGGTTTTCCCAATGCAGAGATAATATCATTTTCAAAAACAATCTTACTACACTCTCTGTGTACCTTATTATTTCTAGTTTCTTCCCTTTTTGTGCTTTCCCAATGCAGAGATATCATTTTCAAAATTAATCTTACTGCACTCTTTGAACCTTTTATTATTTCAAGTTCTTCCTTTTTGGTTTTCCCAATGCAGAGATTATATCATTTTCAAAATTAATCTTACTGCACTCTGTGTACCTTTTTTTATTTCATGTTCTTCCCTTTTTGATTTTACCAATGCACAGATGTCATTTTCAAAATTAATCTTACTGCACTCTGTGTACCTTTTTTTTATTTCAAGTTCTTCACTTTTTGTTTTTCTTAATACAGAGATATCATTTTCAAAATTAATTTTACTCTTTTTTTTAATAGTTCAGGGTAAAGATATCGAAATGAAAATAGCTGTTCAGACCAGGCTGCGGTAGTGCTTAAATGAGGCTAAAGTATATGATCAATTTGTTTTTTCTTTGATGAAGATTAAACTGTCGCTTAAAAAGAAGCAAGGGTTATATGTTCCCAAAAGTCTAGATCACAGACATTATGATTTGATTAACGAATTAATTGATATGAGGTATGAATGTACAGTAAGCCTTGAGTTGTTTTGCAAAATAAAATTTACCACTCTTACGTCATACGAACTTTGTGAAAATATTCAAACAACAGAATAGGAAGTACTGCAGTTACACATATTAAGGCAAAATCTATATTTTCCAAGGTGTTATAAAGTGGTTCTAAAGCATCTCACGTAAAAGTCAACCTCGTACGAGAATAATGTTCAGTGGATTTAAATTCGCTTTTTACTGATAAATACCGACTTCCAGGACAAACGCTAATACAGGACCATAAATTAAACTTCAATGTTAAAAACAATGCGGCTGTGATGGCTTGAACTATTTAATATTTCCTGAAATGACTGAGGTATGCTCATGGGTCATAGGAGCATAATTTTATCAATCATTTAACACCTCCAGAAATTATTTAACCCTTTAAGACAGTGAAAGCTATCAAGATTACACTGCTCATAAAGAATATGCATGAAGGAGCACGGTTTATTGTATCTCTCTCTCTCTCTCTCTCTCTCTCTCTCTCTCTCTCTCTCTCTCTCTCTCTCTCAAAAAAAAAAAAAAAAAAAAAAAAGAGCAATTCAATTCTTAGCGTTCTTGCAAACCTGTTGGTCCCCATTTTAACGTATCTAGGTGAAGTTGGAGTACAACAGTAAAATTATCCTAAGACAGACTTGAACTGTGCAAGAAATTTATTAGAATATCTAACAAGATAAGATAACATGTGATAAACTAGAAGCAAATGACTTTATGCCTTTGAAGAGATATAGGAATTAAATGTCTTAACTAAAACAATTCCCGATGTAAGTAAAAGTTGGTAAAATAAGATAGCATAAATTTCCATGACAGCAGGTAAAAGAAGATACGACATATTCGAATGTTATACAAGTAACTTCATCGATTTTAAGAGTTTTAAGTTCGTTTAAAATTGCTCCTTTGAAGCAGTCGCCATCCTTTAACGTCTACCGCAGAGAATTGTCGCTTTGTATCAGCCCCACTTCGGTTCCTGTGGTCCTCTTGCGTGTCACAGCGATAAGCATCATTGGATTGTCTCTGTCTCCACCGCGTCTGTCTATTTTTTGCCGCTTTCCTAATCTACCGCGCTATCTGGAAGACCACCAATAGGTGTGAGCTCGTGAGCCCCCTGCAACGATGGGAAACAAGCAAAGAGAGCACAGCAAGAACACTCGACAAGACATTAAATACAGAGAAACCACGGGTAATGACCCTGGCTCCATGGCTAACGAAGCACGTACGCAAATAAGAAAGGGGCGGGGTTCCTTTTCCCTGCCACACTAAGGACACAGCACAGGGCATCAAGGAGCTTAAGAACCGACCAGTCTTGTTAGGAAAACCATCTGTCTCTCAGAAAGTTATTTTGAGAGGCGAAGCAATTCCAAATGATTAGTTCTTCAATATTAATGGTTTTATCAGCTTACTGTCAGCAAGACCCAGATGTTCCTGCCTTTGTTCTTCCGATTTTCTGCCTACCTACTCAATATACAACAATTTACGGCATGCACATGGAAGGACATGTCTGAGGTCTTTGTTCTGCAGTGGACTAGTTATGGCTGATGATGATGAATTATATAAATTATATAGAAACATACACACACACAAACACACACACACACACACACACACACTATATATATATATATATATATATATATATATATATATATATATATATACATATACACACATACACACACACACACATATATATATATATATATATATATATATATATATATATATATATATATATATATATATATATATATACACACACAGATAAATGAATAGATAGATATATGCGTGTGTTTATATTTATGTATCTATTTAGATATTCAGTTTTTATCTGTGCCCAGAGTGTCAATCCTCTGATTTTCAGACCTATCACAGAAGTGTCTACCAACTATCAGATACACAATCCGCTGCATATGTCAACATAGGACAAATGGGGTTTTATCAGGACGTACAGTACCCATGTAACTTAGTCTTCAGCCACGATTCAAACATAAATATTTCCGCTATTAAAAAAGTGTAAACAAATTAAAATCTGTAGTTTACCTAAATACACTATCGTTTAGCTCATATTTTTCAAATACATAGATTACGCAGAGAAAAGTATATCAACAGTATTTTCGGAACTGACAGATATATTTCAAGATATGCAAACAAATAAAAATCAGATAATCCGAGAAGATACTATATAATCGAAGTTAAGTTTCTATAATATCATGAGACTCGGAAGTTTAACCGATTGATTACAGATTAACCGAGATAAAATATATTCCTATATTCTTTGGGTCTTGTAAATCTATGAATCTGATTTTTATTTCATTTGCTTTTATTCATCTGTTCTATTTATTTATGTTTGCAATTCCTCTTCTAAAAATGATTCACATCTGTATTCTTTCTGCATTTGGCTGATTTCCATGGTGAGATCCTAAATTGGGTTGCTGTTTGGACAATAATAATTATAATTATAACAATAACAATGATAATAACTTTGTAGATAATGTGGAGATACTTCGCAAGCTATAGAGACTATGCGGCCAAACCTATTTTTCAGCATATTATCCTCTTATTTATAACAAACTTTAGGAATATCTTTAATACCATAGACAATTAGCAAGAAAATCCATTGGGGATTTTATCATCTTTTATTTCAAAATGATGGTCGTATCTTCCTAACTTGTTGGAGAAAAGAAAAAAAAACCTTTCAAGTTAGTGTTGGATTACATCAGGGGTCAGCATTAAGCCCGATTTTATTTGTGTTGGTTTTGGATGTGTTAAGTAAAGGGGTGAGAAATGAAGAGTTGTGGGAGTTGCTATATGCAGATGATTTGGTGATTACTGTTGAAGATGAGGAAGATTTACAGAGAAGGGTGGTAGAGTGGCAAGACTTTAGAAAGGGGTGGTTTGAGGGTAAATGTGGATAAGACTGAAGCTATTGTTAGCAGTAAGGAAGGTAGGGAGAGGATAGCCATACATGAAAGTAGAGGAGCAGTTATAAAACAGGTAGAACAATTTAGATATTGGGATCTACTATAAATCAGGAGAGAGGGTGTGAGGCTGAAGTTGAGAAAGAAAAAAAACACCATGGGGAAAGTGGAGGGAGGTAGCAGAAGGGGTATGTGATAGGAAAATTCCGATCAAGGCAAATGAAAGGTCTATAGCGCAGTAATAAGAGCAGTATTAATGTATGGATAAAAAACTTGAGCTTTAAGACGAAAAGAGGAAGCAACACTTGAGAGAACAGAGATGAGAATGGTATGGTGGATTATGGGAATAACACTGTTTAAAAGATTGGAAAATGATGAAATGAGAAGAATGGCAGGTGTAGTTAAGATTACTGAGATGGTAAGAGTGTCACAACTGAGATGGTGTGGGCGCGTGTTAAAGATGGATGGTGGGGAGGGAGTGAGGAGGGATTGGGTGGATATTGTTAGGGGAAGAAGATCAAGAGGGAATCAGAGAATTAGATGGCGAAATAAGGTGAAGGATGATAACAAGAGAAGAGGTTTGGTGGAAGAGGATGCCTTTGATCGAAGGTATTGGAGAGGGCGCACCAGGCAACCGCCCCCTTAATGTAGGGATGACGGTGGGGGAAGAAGATCGTATTTGTTATATAGATGTAATTTCACATATATACAGAAACGATGTCATATTGTTCCAGCAGATAATATATTTGAAGGGCAATTGCCAAATCCACAGATGATTCCCACCATTCTAACGCTCTCAAATATTGTTCAAAAACCTGTTTTAATGACCTTTTGTATCTAATTATCCATCGATTCTTCTATGCGTAATTTTTATGACCTTATCTCCTCTAATTCGACTCACCATGCAGATCCTCCATCTTTCAAATATTTTTTTTTTTTATCCTTTTTGTAAATTAACGAACAATTTATGCGTCAAGTGATATCTTCCATTAAATATATTTGTAACTTCTTGGCATTGTTAGTTACCATCTTTCAGATTATATGTATGGTTATAGGTAATATGATATATGATTCTCCATAATGAGACATTTAAGTATGCATGGAGCAGTAGATGTCATAAAAGAAAACGACTTGATTCTGCATATGCATGTACTAATACACACACATAAATTTATTAACACACACTTGCATATATATATATATATATATATATATATATATATATATATATATATATGTGTGTGTGTGTGTGTGTGTGTGTGTGTGTGTGTGTATTTGTGTGTGCACGCGCGTGTGTGTACCTCACATTGGGATCTAGCCTTATTCTCTTGAAATGATAAGCCACCAGTCACCAAAAGAGATCGGAATCGAAGTGTTAACTGCATTTCAGGATTTACCTGTTGGAACCTAGATTTATGTCCACTTTAGGCTACAGAGCCTTTAAATATGCAGCCCCGAGACTATATAATAAGCTCCCACGAAACATTCGAATGATTGAAGACATTAAGGCTTTCAAGAGGAAACTGAAAGCTTTCTTATTTCATGAGTCTTTTGACAGTGACGATTTAACAGTAAATGAACAATATGTGATATGAAATGTTAAATACTCTGAACAAGGTAAAGCGACAGTGGAGGTCCTGTAGAGAGTGGGGTTCCCCTGCCGTATGGGACCGGACAAGCAGCCATCAAAGTAAGTAAAGTAAAGTGAGATGAAGGTCTTACATATTAATCGGGTACTACCCAACTTCCCAAAAGAGATCGGAATCGAAGTGTTAACTGCATTTCCGGATCTACCTGGTAAGATAAAGGTCTTACATACTAATCGGGTATTACCCAACTTCCCGACCCACCAGATGATCTAATTGACAGCATTCAATTCAAGTTACCCCTCTTGAGTCAACAGAGGAATCGTGAACTTCATCAGAGGGGAAAAATGGCTTGGATGTGAGTACGGAAACTACTTCATTACAGAGAAAATGCTGGAGCAGTGAGATCACAGCTTGTCATAAGGAACATAGCCGCTATAAAAGGAATCGAATATGAGATTAACGCAATTTACAAATACAGATTATCTGAGAACGCAGGTAAGCCTCACAATTTTTCCTGTTTTGGACGAAAGATAGCCGTCCCAAAGATCCGACGTAAATCCCAACGCAAGATTGGAACATAACCTTCGAGGAAAGGTAAGCTTCTGAGAATAGTCACGAAAATTTTTTTCTATTTTCTATTTTCACCGCAATAGCCTTTATATTGAAGTGTGATTCCATCCGTTCAACCAATCTAGTCCTGACGAAGAATCATGTAAAATGAGATTCGAAACACGTGCTGTAACTAAATATTAAATGGAAAAACGTGAATGCAATTTTCATTTTACCCTGACAGCTAATGGAGCTCGGTTTGTCTGGAGAGATGTTTTTGATTTTTAGATGACACTAACGAGTAAGCTTCATGTCCTAAGCTGCGTTGCTTAAATGAGGCAGGTTTTGAAAGCTCTGCATCAAACCCTTTGCAAACTTGGAAGCTTGAGGGCATCGGAGAAAGAAGAAAAACAACATGGATAGGAGTTCAGAAACTGTTTCATTGGATAGAAAATGCAAGAGCATCGAAACCACAATTTGATATAAGGAAAAGTGCTGCTCCAAATGGAACTGAGCCCGAGATCAATGCAGATCATATAGCAAATTTCTGAGTGAGCATGTAAGCTTCACAATTTGGTCTGCTTTGAACAAGAGATGGTGTTCCTGAGGAGCCGACGTCGGTCTAGCTGCAAAGGATGGAATTGGGAGCTTCATGAAATTCTGTGAAGCCTATCAAAAAATGATTTATGTATTAGAAAAATTATCTTAAATTTTTGTATTTACCTAAACTTTTAATTTATCAATTTTTGTTGAATGCTTTCCAAATTTCCAAATATCTTTGTATCAAAATGTTCAGCCCCACAACCTTTATATTAAAGTGTAGTTCCAAAATTCAATGTAGTCCGGAAGAAGGGTTGCGAAGTGATCCGAAGCACGTGTCGACACTGTGACGGGCCGAGAGAGGGTTGTGAACTCAAAGGCAGGATGCAATCAACTGAGTTGTTTATTAAGGAACACTCTCCTTTATATACAAAACCTCAAGGCAACAGGACATAACCTGTTCGAGACAGACAATGTTACAGAGCAAAACCGGAGACATGATCATTCAGGTTCTTTTTAGTGCGAGGGAAGAGCGCAGATACAAGCATAATATATACAAAATAATTATGTACAATTGTGTGACACACGGTTGGTACATGCCCCACCCCCCATAAAAATGACATACTGTACATGTTAAATAGGGCGCCCTGATCTAGAGAGGCAAACTGTAGGTGGGTCATCTGGCAGAAGATAAGCAGGTTTTAGACGATCAATGGAGACCCAGTCTTCTTTGCCCTGAATGTTTAGGAGGAATGCTTTCGGACTGCGTCGGATCACAAGGAAAGGGCCCGTGTAAGGGGGCGTTAGTGGTGGCTTGCTGGTGTCGTTGCGCAGGAAGACGTGCGTTGCAGAGTGCAAGTCCGTTGGTATGTGATGCTTCGCTGGGGGCTTGTAAGTCTGGCGGCACGGAGTAAATTTTCCCACGATGTGACGTATGCGCTGGAGATCGTCGGAGGAGGTTGTAGAGGGGAAATAATTCGGCAGGGACCACCAACGGGTCGCCATAAACCATTTCAGCTGCCGAGACGTCGAGGGCGTCTTTAGGAGTGGTCCTTAGTCCCAGGAGGACCCAGGGAAGCTGAGTAAACCAGTTGCAATCCTTGCAGCGGGACATCAAAGCTGCTTTGAGGGTGCGATGAAAACGTTCACCCATTCCATTGGCAGCGGGGTTGTAGGCCGTTGTCTGATGTAGGGTGATGCCCAGGAGATTCGCTAATGATGTCCACAATTGAGAGGTGAAAGTGGTTCCCCTGTCAGAAGTAATATGCTCAGGGATACCGAATCTTGAAATCCATCCAGAGAGTAAGGCAGATGTACATGAGGCGGACGTTGCAGTTTCCATGGGAATGGCTTCAGGCCAACGAGTGGAGCGGTCGATGACGGTAAACAGGTAACGATGTCCTTGTGATGTGGGTAGGGGGCCTACAACGTCGACGTGAATGTGTGCGAAACGACGCTGAGGTTGAGGAAAGGTGCCCACTCCTGAATCCGTGTGTCGATGTACTTTGGAAGTTTGGCAAGAAGTACAGGCGCGGACCCAATCCTTAGCATCCTTAGAAATGCCGTGCCAAATGAACTTTGCCTTCAGCAGCTGTGCAGTAGAACGGCACGAGGGATGTGAAAGGCCGTGAATGAAATCAAACACCTGTCGGCGCATGGGAGCAGGAATCCAAGGTCGCGGTCTACTAGTACTGACGTCACAGAGGAGGGCGGTGTTGGAGTCTTCGAGGGGAAAGTCTTCCCAACGGAGGGACGTGCAGGATGTCCTACAAGCTGGATACTCTGGATCCTGTCGTTGGGCTTCAGCCAGGGCGTTGTAATCCAATCCCAGTTGAACGGCAGCCAACGTGTTTCTTGACAGGGCATCGGCAACGTGATTCATTTTCCCAGGGATGTATTGGAGGGTGCAATTGTATTCAGCCACAGCGGAGAGATGTCGGCGTTGACGGGCGGACCAGGCGTCAGACTGTCGAGTGAAGGCGTGCAACAGAGGCATGTGGTCTGTGCGAATGACGAAGGGCGTACCTTCTAAGAAATGGCGAAAGTGACGGACAACCAAGTGCACCGCCAGCAATTCTCGATCGAAGGTAGAATAACCCGATTCTGCCTTGGACAGTTTTCTGCTGAAGAAGGCCAATGGGCGGGGCGAGCCTTTGACCACCTGCTCGAGTACTGCACCAATAGCGACGTCGCTGGCATCGGTGGAGAGAAGGAGAGGGGCGTGTGGGATAGGAAAAGTGAGAGCCGCAGCAGTTGATAGGGCCTTCTTTGCATTGCAGAAGGCTGCTTCTTGAAGGGGACCCCACTTCAGGTCCTTTGGCTTGCCCTTGAGGGAGGCGTAGAGGGGAGCAAGAGTGGCGGCAATGGCTGGCAGAAAACGGTGATAATAGTTGATCATGCCTAAGAATTCCTGCAGAGCTTTGACGGTCGAGGGCGCGGGGAAGTTCTGAACGGCTGCTACCTTCTCAGGGAGGGGATGGACTCCTTCAGGAGTGATACGGTGCCCTAAGAACGACACTTCGTTGGCGCCAAAGGTACACTTGTCGTACCGGACTACAAGGCCATTTTGTTGCAGGCAGTCGAGCACGATGCGCAGGTGACGGAGGTGTTCCTCTTTTGAGGAGGAGAACACAAGTATGTCGTCCACATAACATACACAGAAAGGGAGGTCCCCTAAGATGCCATCCATGAGACGTTGAAACGTTGCCCCAGCATTACGAAGGCCAAAACAGGAGTAATTGAAGGTGTATGTACCAAACGGAGTGGTGATGGCGGTCTTGGGGATGTCTTCTGGGTTCATAGGCACCTGATAATACCCCTTCAGGAGGTCAAGCGTAGAGAAAACCTTCGCTTTGTGCAGGTAGGAGGTCACGTCGGCAATGTTTGGGAGGGGGTAGTGATCCGGTTCTGTTTGGATGTTCAGGCGCCTGTAATCCCCGCACGGACGGAGGGAGCCGTCTTTCTTCAGAACGATGTGTAAGGGTGACGACCATGGGCTGGAGGCCTTTTGGCAAAGGCCCATTTCCTCCATTTCGGCGAACGTCTGTTTGGCGGCTGCCAATCGTTCCGGTGCCAGACGTCTGAATTTTGCGAAGACTGGGGGTCCCGTCGTCTTGATATGGTGATAAATACCGTGCTTGGCAGGAACCGTGGGCCTTTGGCGAAGTTCTGGACGGAAAACTTCCGGGTACGACGTGAGGAGGTGGGCGTAGGCATCCGTGGGTGCGCTGATGTGGAGAGCGAGGTTAGAGGGGGCGGGTTGAAGAGGTGTCGACAAGTACGAGTCTGCGTTGACCAATCGTCGGTGGGCGACATCGACCAGAAGATGGAAATGAGAGAGGAAATCCGCACCGAGGATTGGCATTGTGACGTCAGCAACGAGAAACTTCCAATTGAATTTACCATTTCCGAACGATAATGTGAGGTTCTCGTAACCGTAGGTGGGTATCGCAGATCCGTTGGCAGCTACCAAGCGGACGCCGGCAGATGTAGACAGACTACGTCGTGCCTTGAAGAGTTTCCTTGGCAAAAGAGAACGACAAGCACCCATGTCTACCAAAAATCGCACGCCCGTTCCTGCATCCTGTAAGAAGAAAAGATTAGAAACACGGGAGGCCACCGCCACAAGCGATGGCCTACTTACACGTTTTTTGGCCACTGACAATCCTTGGCACATTTCTTTGCGGTTGCCCCGAATCTGAAGTGGTAGTAGCAAAACTGCGGCGGATGGGAGGTAGTAAGTGGCTGTAGAAGTCGTTCGTTGGGGCGCGACCGATTGGTGGGTGGTGGGTGGTGGGCGGCTTTGTCGCCGCTTTGGCACGTCACGGGGTAGGCGTGTATGTCCTACGGCATTCATGTCGGCTTCGGTTGACGTTGAATAGGTCATCAAGTCCTTTATGGGTAAACTATCGACATCGGGTATGGCAGCGCGTACAGGTTCGGGTAAACGGCGTATCCAAAGGGCACGAAGTAGGTTCACCTCACGAGGAGAACCGTCTGCGGCAGGTTGAAGGCGAGCGATACTGGTCATTTCCTTGAGGGCAAGCGAAGCCCTTTGGTCCCCCAACGGTTGTTGCGAGAGCTGAAAAAGCTTTGCTATACGGGCAGCTGGCGACGGCGAGTACTGCTGCAGAAGGTATGTTTTGAGGGCGTCATATGCTATTGGGGTGTCTCCTTGTTCACAAAGCCAGTCGGATATTTCTGGGAAGGTGTCCTCGGGTATCGCCGCGAGAACATAATCCACTTTGGTGGTTGAGTGAGTCACGCCCCTGATACGAAACTGGACTTCTGCGCGCTGAAACCAAGCAAACGCCTCTCCGCTGGCAAACGATGAAAGTTTGAATGGAGCGGCCGCAGCACCCACTGCCGTAGAGTCCGCCATAGTACCAACGATGAAGGGGCGAGGGGGTGGGGGTGGAAGGCGGTGGGAGCGAGTTGACTTCCGGGGTCACCAATGTGACGGGCCGAGAGAGGGTTGTGAACTCAAAGGCAGGATGCAATCAACTGAGTTGTTTATTAAGGAACACTCTCCTTTATATACAAAACCTCAAGGCAACAGGACATAACCTGTTCGAGAGACAGACAATGTTACAGAGCAAAACCGGAGACATGATCATTCAGGTTCTTTTTAGTGCGAGGGAAGAGCGCAGATACAAGCATAATATATACAAAATAATTATGTACAATTGTGTGACACACGGTTGGTACAACACCAACCAATAAATGGAGAAAAGTAAATGTATTTCTACTGTTATCCTGAAAACTATCTGCAGGACAATCTGTCCGAAGAGAAAATATCTTCGATTTTTGACGCTACTATGACATTATCTATTCATTATATATATATATATATATATATATATATATATATATATATATATATATATATACATACATATATATATATATATATATATATATATATATATACAATATATATATATATATATAAATATATATATACATATATATACACATATACATATATATATATATATATAGATAGATATATACATATATATATATACATATATATATATATATATATATATATATATATATATATATATATATATATATATATATATATATATATATATATTAATTGAACTGATTGTAAATTAATGGGTGTAAATTCTACATAAAACTACTACATCTGATAATGATAATACTGAAAATCTGCAAGTTCCATATGCAGATAATGCTTCTATCTTTACATCAATTCCATCTCCTGAATGTAGATCTGGGTTGCTGAATCCCTTAATAAAGATCTAGCTAGAATTAGAACTTAGTGCAAATTATGGGGCATGAAGTTGAATCCTAACTAAGCTCAAAGTATAATTGCAATAATGTCGAGGACAGTAGCTCCTCAACATCCGGATCTCAGCATTGATAATGTTTTTTTTTAACTCTTTATGACTTTTAAAATTTCAAGTGTAATTCTCGACAGAAAATTTACTTTTGAAACACACATTAGGTCTGTCTTTTCTTCAATTGCACAAAAAATTGGCTTACCGACAAAGTCTTATAAGATTTTCGGTGATCAATTTACTCTAAAGAAGTGTTTTAATTCTTTGGAACCTTTGTATATCAGCGGCCAGTTCCTCACGCATTCACTAAAAATAGACATCAACTAACCTAAACTTTACCCCTAACCTAACCTACAAGCCGTGTCCTTACCTACTTACCTAACAGGCGGGCTAACGCCCCCCTGCGACCCCCCTTACACTGCCGTATTCTAAATTAAACACGATACCTACAGGTGGCCGCTATCATACATACACCCCAATTCTTTTATTCTACCTTGTTTCTAGTATTGTTCTCATGTCTCAATTTGTTGGATAGGAACTTACAGTCTTATAAATTTATCATTCCTGACATCGTTATTCAATTAGTTCGTTATACACGTTGCATAAGATTTTCATAATTCTGACCAAACTTTGCATTCAGATCCCAGACAGCACCATCCTGTTAGTAATACTAGGCATGCAGTCGATTCTAATAGTCATGCCTTCTCCATCATTAGTATCAATACTGCACAGTATTCTATAAGTTTTATTACAGCTATGATCAAGTTACAGAATGATCCTAATCTGGTAGTTGAATCGGAGGAACTTCAAAAGTTCAAACTTGCAGCGAATGTCTACGTTGTACAGGCTGACATAAGTCTCTTTATAGTTTACATATGAAAGATGTTTTATTGTTCTTACTTTTCTTAAAATAGTTTTATTTCAATTGTTCATTACTTCTCTTTTAGTTTATTTATTTCCATATTATCTTTCCTCACTAGGATATTTTCCCCTGTTGGACCCCTTGTGCTCATAGCATACCGCTTTTCCAAATAGGGTTATAGCTTAGCTAATAATGCTAATAATAATCCAATGAAATAAGTCAAAGGGTCATGCCTAGCCTATTAAAGTGCCATAGAACTTATTACACATTACCTATGAGACAGTGTGACGGTGTCAAGACAATGTAGAGAAGAGAACACCCTTTAAGTCAATTTTTTTTCTTCAAAATTTTTATCATTTGAAGACAGGTTGTAAATAACTCTCAAATCAAATTGATTATAATTAAAAAGAGGCCAAGGAAGATTTCGTTTGCCTTATTATAATCTGGTCAGGATTATAATGGAAATTAGTGACGATGATTTGAAATAATTTTCTTATGAGGAAGAATGAACGCAGAAATAAATCCAATTATTATTTCTCGAAAAAGAAGACATATTTGCTAAAAGTTGTGCAGCCTTTCATTCGCGACAATAAATAGGAATTAGTTAATGACTTTGATTGTTTTGCTTCCTCACGTAGTCTTAACGATAACGAAAGGACAGCTAAAGAATCTAAAACCATTTTATGACGTCATGTCAACAATTCTGCAGCAATTTCTGAATTTAAACGACTGTCACCAAATGAAACCTTCGAATAATAAAATTACACACTGAATTCAGAATTGTCCTTCAGCTCCTTAAGATTCTCGCACAACTCTTCCAGGACATTAGAGTAATTGATGGGCATAGAAATATTTGTAGGAGGGTCCATGTATCTATCGATGAAGTTGTAATTTATAATCACCAATGAGTTAATATAAAGTCATCTATTCAATTCTTTCCAATTCATTTATTAGATGCCATACAGGCAAGGTTCTGGACAAGAAATTTAACCCACGGGACAAGTCATGGAAAGAAAACATACGTGGTATTGTTACAAATTCCGAGTTATTTAATAATTAAAATCACTCCTCATAGTATTACAAGATGACTGCATGAACCCCCTCCCTTCAATAAGTTAATGGTATTTGCGTGTTCAAAGAACACTTTTCTACTTTAAGAACTCACCTTTTTTCTTATGAAGTATATACCTACATAACCTTTTGCATTTTATAAACTCTATGTGCAGTTATTACAATGCACGTGTTTACACATAAATAGACATAAACTCACTTGCCAAGTGGGGATACCTTATCGTTGTGAAAGGATTTGTGTATCGCCACGATCAGCTCGGAAAAGCTGGACTAATGTAAATGGTCAGGATCACCCACATTACGTTGCTTTGCTATGACCGATCAGACTAAAATCTCCCACCATCACCAATCCACTGTGGCTAGAAAATTGATGAAAATGGCCATAATCCAGACATGAATATGGACATGTCTTAGGCCTTTTTCATGAGATAGACTAAAAACGCGTGCAATTGTTTATGTATATGTATATATACATATATATATATATATATATATATATATATATATATATATATATATATATATATATATATATATATATACTGTATATATATATATATATATATATATATATATATATATATATATATATATATATATATATATATATATATATATTACTGTATATATATATATATATATATATATATATATATATATATATTACTGTATATATATATATATATATATATATATATATATATATATATATATATATATATATATAGTGTATATATAGGTATACGTATAATAAATTTTCCGTGTATGGGATACTACGAGAAACTAAATCGCGAAAATAAAAATATTTTGAGCTATCGAAAGGATCATCACTCTTTCTCTTCATAATACGAATTTGTATACAAAAGATTAAATAAGACGGTCAATACAATAGTTCAAAATTATTTTCTCATTTTTTTCGTAGCTATAGCGTCTTACATATGTATAAATAAATAAATAAATAATTATATACTTGTGTGTGTATATATATGTATATATATATGTATATATACATATATATACACACATATATATATATATATATATATATATATATATATATATATATATATATATATATATATATATATATATATATATATATATATATATATAAGTGTGTGTGTGTGCTTGTGTGTCCATATAATATATAATTTTAATCTCAAATATCGTAGTTCGTGCCTAATTACTGCTCATGTCAATTATGACTGGTTGTCCGAGCACTTTTGGTATGAAAACCGGTTATGTTTGGCATTCATACGACCCAGACATCTTTTGCGTGGGTTAAGCCCTGCAATCACCAAGCTTACCATCTTCTGTTAAATAAATGAATAAATCGATAAAAGTAAAGAAGAAGCTGAAAGGAAGACGAAAGCATGAATCATGCTATCTATTTTCAACATATGTTGTAAAGAAAAAACTTACCTCGTGCACCTCTGTGTGTGTGTGTGTGTGTGTATAGAATGTCAGCATTGCAGCCTATAAGATTTCTTTACTTATCAGCTACATTCTGATGATAGTTTTACGCTAAGTTACCTTCTTATTATCAATGCTTTCTACAGGTAAATTTCATTAAAAAAAAAAAAAACTGGCAGGTGTTAAATAGATTAATTTCTAAGCGTATAATTATATGGAATTAATATTATCTCTCGTATACATTTTAATGGGGTCTCTGTTACGCATCTGGTAAGTACAGGGTCTATTGTATTCAGCAATTACAAAATTAGTCTCTAAAATAAGATGAAACTTCATAAAAAACAAAATTAATTTCACGAGACATAAGAGGATTCTTGTGTTTTTTTTTCGCCTCCTTCAGAAGCAACGATTTCTGAAAGATGATGAAATTAGATAAAGTCTGGTTTTAATCTAAGAATGGATCAAAAGCGACTGCTTACAATTATCTTGGGCTAATGCTTTGCATAGGTCCGGATGAATATCATGTAAACCACCCGCAGTTAAGCTGATGAATTAAGAGTGGTTCCCCTCTGGGGTGTAATCGTAAATGGGAGTTAAGGAGAAATGAGAAAATCTCTCTCTCTCTCTCTCTCTCTCTCTCTCTCTCTCTCTCTCTCTCTCTCTCTCTCTCTCCAGTTTTATTTTTTCTCTTAAGTGTGGGAAATAAAATCTCTTTTTATGAGAATCATTTGCTTTTCGTTAACCTTTTAAAATAAAGTCAAAATTATATATTTGTCCCATTACCGAAGTTGTTTCCCCCTCACTGCTGATTCAGTCTCATCTAGTTTTTAATTACAGCATCCAACAAGGCCACACGAGTGAGAATGTATCTCATTAACTATGAATAAACGAAGTGCAATGATGACTTTTTTCCCTAAACTTCTATTCTTTAGAATTTTCTATTTTTTCTATGGTCCCTAAAATCACGCATCTAAAAAGTTGTTTTTACCGTTTCTTTATGCATAAAATCAAAGGATATTCTCCTAAAAAAAAGGTAAAAAAAAAGTATGCCATGGTTTTTCACGGGTGGTAAGGTAATTAATTGAATTAAAAAAATCAATATAGAATAAAATCAGAGTTTTTTATGTTACACCCACAGATTTTATGTTTTTCAAAGAACGATACTTGATATATCTTTTTAAAGTAATAAACGATTCCTTTTAAAACCAACATATTGCTAGATCTATTTTCAAAAATGCATTTTTGTACTATTTCTTCTTTTCAAACAAATTACATATTAACCATAATAGTTACATTCAAAATAATATGCTATAATTACACATGTGTGTGAACAACTACAATTAGTCGAAAGGTCAGATTTTTTTTTTTTCTGTGATCAGACTAGGTCTGAGTCGTGGTATATTCTCATATTACATTAGGGCAGAGAGATACCATCCCATCTGAGATGATGATCAGATATCGGTCTTGTTTTTTTCTAACGTTCCTGACCTTTATCGGTTTCATCTCCATGGAACATGTCAAGACATTTCAAATGTCAAAAGTCACAGTGGTTAATAAGGAAGTTCCGCGTAGTTATCCAAGAAACTGAAATGTTTGGGATCAAGACTACAAGAATTATTAGAAAAATTTTAATTTTCTTATTATTTTTTTTTTTTGCAAATATCACCCACATTATTATTATTATTATTATTATTATTATTATTATTATTATTATTATTATTATTAGCTAACCTCCAAACCGAGTTGGAAAAGCTGGATGTTCAAAGCCCTAGGGCTCCAACACGGAAAATAGCCCCGTAACGAGTAAAAAATATAAAATATTTTATGAACAGTAACAAGGTTAAATAGATCTGTTATATATATTCTATGAAGAGAGATAGGTGTCGACCTGTTCGACATAAAACCATTAGCTGCAAGTTTGAACTCATGAAGTTTCATAGAGTCAACTGCCAGATTAGGAAGAGCATTCCCCAGTCTGGTTACAGCTGGAATAAAATTTTAGAATACTGCGTAATGTTAAGCCTTATAATGGAGAAGGCAAGACAGTAAGAATTAACTGCATACTCAGTACTAGGTGCAGTATGGTACAGTCTGGGAAGATCTGAATACAAAGGATGGTCAGAATTATGAAAAATCTTATGCAGCATGCATAAAGAACTAACTGAACGAAGGTGCCAGACGTTAATATTAAGAAATTTAATAGGCCACAAGTTTTTGTTCAACAAATTAATTTGAGAGTCAGCAGCTGAAGACCAGACAGGAGAACAATACTCGAAACAAGGTAGAATAAAAAAAAATCTTCGGGATAGATAGATCACCGAAAATCTTAAAAGACTTTCTCAATACACCAATTTGTGCAACTGAAAAAGACACAGACCTAATCTGTTTCTCAAAAGTAAATATGCAATCAAAATCACACTTGAAATTTTAAAGACATTGTATATAGTTCAAGAAACATTATAATTGCAGAGATCTTGATGCTGAGGAGCCAGTCTTCGACCTACTTGCAATCACACTTTGATTTTTGTTACGGTTCAACTTCATGTTTCATAATTTGCACCATGTAGGCTACTAATTTTAGCTAGATCTCTATCAAGGGATTAGCAAACCCACATCTACATTCAGGAGATGGAATCGAGGCAAAGACAATAGTATCACCTGCATATAAAACGGACTTCTTTTTTAGGCAAAACCACATATCGTGTGTATATAGTGTGAAAAGTTATTGGCCAAGAACACTACTACCCTGAGGAACACCAAATAATACATTCCTATTGTATACTCATCATTGTGCCCGTCATTAACTACTCTTTGCAATCTATTACTTAAAAATTTAATTACAAAACTAAGAAAAGATCCACCTATTCCCAACTGTTTGAGTTTGAAAACAAGGGCCTCATGATTAACACAATGAAAGACAGCACTAACATCATCATAAGAAATTCCTTACCACAATCGGTACAGCATTGGAAATTGTAAGGGCATCACATGCTCCAAGGCCTTTGTGAAAGTCTATAGGCAAGATTATTACCATCAGCATAACTACTTAGACGTTTTAGCAAAAGGCATTCAAAAACTTTATATAATAGGGGAGTTATGGAAATTGGGCGGTAATCAGCAAGGCTAGAGCTACCACAAACACGTTTACTAACGGAGAAATATTTCCAATTATCCAAGTGCAAAAACAACTTACGACGTAAAATAACAGATTATTTTCGAACCAAGAAATCTAAAGGCTTTATAAAGAACAAAGGAAAATACCATTTGGTTCTACACCTTCAAAAGCATCGGGGTCCATCAACTGTATTATAATGAATTGAGAAATTGAAGATATACATTAGCAATATTCTTTGATTGGTATTTTTTTCTATGTTATGTCATTCTGACATCTTGATAATTGTCTTCCTAATCACCTAGTCAGTTTTGTTAATTATGAATATGATGGAAGTAATAAGTGCGTGAATGCACTATCACACACACATCTATATTATAAGTAAATACATGAACACATAAACTCGCTTAAACAAATATATATATATATATATATATATATATATATATATATATATATATATATATATATATATATATATATACATATATTTATATATATATATATATATATATATATATATATATATATATATATATATACATATATTTATATATATATATATATATATATATATATATATATATATATATATATATATATATATATACACACATTTATATATACATATATATACAAATATATGTGTATATAATAATCCATTACTACATATATATATATATATATATATATATATATATATATATATATATATATATATATAAGTATATAATACGTATACATATATAGTCACCGAAACATGGACACACACATACACACACATATATATGTATATATATTGTGTATATAATAATACATATGTACATACAAATATGTATATATAATAACATACACAAACACAGACGGACACACACACACACACACACACACACACACATATATATATATATATATATATATATATATATATATATATATATATATATATATATACTGTATATGGATATGCGTGCGTAGTTCATGTGTATATACATGCTTTGTGGACATACGTGTGAGTGTGTAAGAATATATATATATATATATATATATATATATATATATATATATATATATATATATATATATATATATATATACAGTATATATATATATATATATATATATATATATATATATATATATATATATATATATATATATATATATATATATATATATATAAATGAGACAGCTGCAGCATATATTCAAGTTTAATCCGTATAATGTTCCTCACAACTACACACACACAGTACATACAAAGGATATCCGGTTACGGACACTTCACTCCTCACAAGCCAATCCCGAAGCAATCAACCGAGCAAAAAGAAAAGGAGGGTTGACTGAGGCATTGCATAAGCTAAGCAGCGAAAACCTTCGGGAAAAGGTTTTCTTGCTATACAACCATCATCGAGTAGAAAGCCTCTGTTGACATGCAGCTCATTGTAAACCTGATATAACAGCTGCTTGATTGAGTGGTTAGGTGACCGGTTTCCATTTGGTAGGTTGACTAATAGACATGAAAGTATTGATTGTTTCTACTTTATTTTCGTAGTCTTTGATCCTTGTACCTCAGGAATCTCAAAATGTTCAGTTGCTATTAGAAAAATCTTTTCCACTACACTATATCACTGAAGTCCTATCGGTATTCATTGTATTTAAAATATGTTTTAGATTTTTTTGCAATAAGTATTCCTTTTTTAATTATTTTACTGTATGATATTAAATTTTAGGTTTTTGATCCACCTAACTCAGACTTTTCTATATGCTGTAGTGATTATCCAAGAAATAGAGGCTGTTGAATATTCTCCAGTGTTCACTTCTATTAACAAAACGATATTTTCGCCAAATGTTTGCGGTGTTTATTTATGACCACTTCCCTTCCCTGGAAGGCTCGAACATGATAGGCTTCGTGTGATGATGTCTTTATCAAGTACAAAACTACAAAATTCTCCTTACTATATTCGGAAGCAAATGTGAGAGGCTAATTAAAGTATATTACCTTCAACTAATTAAATTTTTCGTTCGAGGGATTTTCTCTCCTGTATGTTAGCCTTTGCGAAAACTTGAATTTGAAATATTCTTGTTGTAAACAGGCTCAGATTGGATTGCTTTCTTAGATTTATGATACAGGCCAGGCACTGAAACCGGGGAAGTTATTTAGGTCTGTGATTGTTATATGTGCCTTTAAAATGTTACTGTTGCTCCGTAACCACAAAAGTATTTTCAGTATAGTTGTTATTCTAACTTTGACTCTATCAGATAAGCAAAAGTTGCCACGCCTATTCTAGCACGTTTCCACAAACTTGATTGTCCAGAGATGAAAGAAAAAATAAAGAAAGAGAAGAGAAAATCTCACTTAGACAAAGGTACGAATAAAAGCAAATAAGCGAAGAAATAAATAAATGTGACATCAGTTAAGACAAAACTGTGCGATGACTACATAAGAGTCCTGTCTACGAAAATGGTAAGTTTTTAGATATTATATTGCAATTTAGGTGTTAACTCCCGAAAATTTATGTTAACATCTGGTTTATATGCGTTTTAAGTTAGTTACATTTCTTAAAGCTTTTCCATTTGTTATTTTTGAAGTATGAAGTGGGAGACAGGTGAATGGAGAAGGGACACCTCAAGGAACTTATTTGATACATAGTTATGCATACATAAAATTGACCTGTAGATATATTCTTGTTAGAAAATAACACACTAATTGAAAATCCCTCTTATATCTAATACATAAAAGGTTAAAGGAAAAGAAAAAAAACAAAAAGCTCAAGAATCTACCTTCGAAAATCAGTGTTCATAGGTCTCCGTAAAAGATGGTTTGATTCGAGAAGCGTTTGCCATATATTCTTCAGATACATTCATAATCAAATCTGAATAAAGTAAATATGTTTAGAGGCTGGAATATACGACTAAATGAATGCTTTATTGCATCTTTAATAACTATAATAAAGGTTCCTCTTACACTCAAGCACTTTATCAGTCTGTTAAAAGCTACCATTTGATATTTATGACATTTGTACACTTGTCATATCAATATCCATTAGCTAAGACTATATCATGTTCTTCCATGAGATACCAGCAAAGATCATCTTTGCTCTCAAACTAATTTATTCGTTTAGCTTAATGTGACGTAGATAAACTTCCCGTTATCCTTCTTAAACTGTACAGTAATTGTCATTTCTTTCCAATTTCTATTTCCGGATATCACAACAGGTCTTCAAATTGATAGATAATATACATATTTAATATACTATTGAAGGGTACTTTATAAATATTGCTTTCTTTATTTGTGATTGGATTACATTTCTTCTCGGATAAATAAAAATATTTTTCTTTTATACCAAGAATCTCTTAGTTCAACACACACATATATATATATATATATATATATATATATATATATATATATATATATATATATATACAGTTTATATATATATATATATATATATATATATATATATACAGTTTTTATATATATATATATATATATATATATATATATATATATAT
>NC_090730.1:146029704-146037204 GCF_036898095.1 Palaemon carinicauda
ACTCCTTTTCGGGAGAATGGTTGGTGACTCTTATATTATCACTTTTGATATTTCTAAAGCGTTTGATAATGCGAGGCAAAAGTCACTTAGTAAAATTTCATGATCATGTCATAAATGCTTTCTGTAAACGCGTTTCAAGTTTCTTACCAGACTGGCCTACTTAAGTTGAAGTTAACTTTTCAACATTTGCCACTTGCCTTATCTCTAGTGGTGTCCTTCAGAATTCTCCTCTATCCCTAACCCGCAATTTCTTTCTTTTTCGCCAATTGCATCCAGAAGGTCTGCTTTTCAATGGTAATCCTTCTTAATCATATTCATAATTCCCTTTCTAAGGCTTTCTTTACTCCTGTGAAGTTCTATTATGTGTGTTTGGATATCTGAATGGGATAAACAATAAGTTTGTTTTAATGCTTACAAGACTAATTTTCTTCGCATTTGTTTAGACGGCTAGAACTTGATTAAATTCATCAACATTTTGAGCTTAGAAATATCAGGTATGGTGTATTGGAATGATGTCGCTATTATATTTTATTTATTTCCTTGTTACGTTTCTTCACTTGCCTATTTTTCCCGTTGGACCCCTTGGGATAATGGGATTATAACATCCTGCTTTTCCAACTAGGGTTGCAACTTAGTTAATAACAACAAAAACAACAACAACAACAACAACCATAATAATAATAATAATAATAATAATAATAATAATAAATATACTTCTACAGGTCTGCTCCTTCTCTTTTACATCAATCATACTTATCTGTCCCGGTATGGAACTATGTTCTTTTGTTTTAGGAAGCTCTTCAAAACCCATTCTCATGGAACAAATTTAATCAAAATGTTTCCGTCAGACAAAATGTACCTCGTATTTCTAACCTTGATTCACTGTGGCGTAGCCTAGATTATCACTTTAGGCTTGCTCTTTAGATAACTCTCCAGAGTCGTTGGTCTCAAGATTTTGTTGACTGGATGTTGTTAATCTCACAGAAGCTGACTAGTGGACGTTGAAAACACGACCGGTTTAATCAACCTATTATAATTATCACTTTTATGGTGAAGAAATCTCTGTATTCACTTGGATATCCTGAATAATTTCACTTGTCTTTTATTTCCTACATATGTTTATTAGTATGAGGTGTACAAGTTTGTTGTTTTAGCATCCAAGAGAAACATAAAAATAAATAGCTGCATAAATAAAGTGCGAACAGAAAAGGCAAAAAAGGAAAAAAATACACGACTATAAAAACGATGGTTGAGCACAAGTACATGAGAACAGGGTGAACCCCTCACTCTTGATTGAGATCTTACGAACAATAGGCCGATCAATGTCCGATGATAGCTAACCCCTGCCTACATAAACCCCATGAATCCGACCTCCTCATGAACGCCCATAAATCTCCGGGACAGATCGCAGATTTCTAAAAGTATTTTCTCCTAAATACGGGTGAGTCTCCACTTGAGTAGGTAGAGCACGTTTTCTAAGAAATAACCTGTACAGTACCGAGAAAGGACACATTATCGCGTATTTATGTTTTAAAGGGATATTCCTTTAATAAGGACGAATTTCCCTATTCCGCATTCATTGGTCTTTATTCACCGAATAACTATTTCTGTTAGAATGTTCCTATTTAGGGTAAATACATTATTTCTGTTAAAATGTTCCTGTTTTGGAAAAATACATTATTTCTGTTAAAATGTTCCAGTTTAGGGAAAAACAAGATTTCAGTTAAAATGTTCCAGTTTAGGGAAAATACAATATTTCTGTTAAAATGTTCCTGTTTAGGGAAAATACATTATTTCTGTTAAAATAATCCTGTTTAGGGAAAAATACATTATTTCTGTTAAAATGTTCCTATTTAGTGTAAATACGTTGTTTCTGTTAAAATGATCCTGTTTAGGGAAAAATACATTATTTCTGTTAAAATGTTCCTGTTTTGGAAAAATACATTATTTCTGTTAAAATGTTCCAGTTTAGGGAAAAACAAGATTTCAGTTAAAATGTTCCAGTTTAGGGAAAATACAATATTTCTGTTAAAATGTTCCTGTTTAGGGAAAATACATTATTTCTGTTAAAATATTCCTGTTTCTGGAAAACCAGTATTTCTCTTAAAATGTTCAAGTTTGGGGGAAATACAAAGAGTAAAATATTGACTTGTAAAAAATCAAAAATAAAACAAAACTTCCATAAAGATAGTCTGTGGATCTGGTGAATATGTATATACGAGCAGAATATTGCCTTTCCTTTTTTCAGTTGAGGTGTCTAGGTATGTAAACAACCACAGAATATATCTAGTTTCAGTGATTTTTCTTAGAGACACAGGTACATTAATCCCATGAAGTGTGACGTGAATTACCTAAAGTCATTCCCAATTCAATAACCTCACTAATTCATTCTCAAGTTAACAGCATCTCTCGTTTACAGAAGTGAGCCCGTGAAGTTCCCAATCCTTTGCTCCTAACCTCTTCCGGTTTTACCGAAAGCAATTAATTCTCCGTTGGCAGAATGGAATTACTGGCCTCTTGAATAAACAACATGTACTGAAATATTTACATTTGATAGGTTTAGTGTACACACACGGAAACTAGTTTATTAGAGTAAAAACGTGTCTATAATATTTATGCTTTACTATATTAAATCTACAAAAAATAATTTCTAGATATAAATTCAAGATTTCATAAATATCAGGAGAAATATGCATCCCTGAAACAGTTCCTTAAAAACAATTTGTGAGATACATACATACATACATACATAAATACATACACACACACACAAACACACACACACACTATATATATATATATATATATATATATATATATATATATATATATAGATATATATATATATATACATTATTATTATTACTATTATTGCAAGCTAAGCTATAATCCTAGTTGGAAAAGCAAGATGCTATTAACCCAAGGGCTCCAACAGGAAAAAATAGCCCAATGAGGAAAGAAAATAAGGAAATAAACAAACTACAACATAAGTAATAAACAATTAAAATAAAATAATTAAAGAACAGTGACAACATTAAATTACATCTTTTATATATAAACTATAAAATCTTCAAAACAAACAAGAGGAAGAGAAATAAGTTAGAACAGCGTACCCGTGTGTACCCTCAAACAAGAAAACTCTAACCCAAGACAGTGGAAAGCCATGGTACAGAGGGTATGGGGCTACCCAAAGCTAGACAACAATGGTTTGATTTTGGAGTGTCCACCTAGAAGAGCTGCTTACCATAGCCAAAGAGTCTCTTCTACCCTTATCAAGAGGAAATTAGTCACTAAACAATTATATTGCAGTAGTTAACCCCTTGTGCAAGGAGTTGTTTGGTAATCTCATTATGGTCAGGTGTATGAGGACAGAGGAGAACGTGGAAAAAATTAGCCAGACTATTCGGTGTATGTGTAGGTAAAGACAAAATGAGCCGTAACCAAAGAGAGGGGATCCAATGTAGTACTGTCTGGCCAGTCAAAAGACCCAATAACTCTCTAGTGGTAGTATCTCAATGGTGGCTGGTGCCCTGGCCAACCTACTGCCTAATGCCAAATATCTCTCACTGGTGGTTCATCAAGAGGTTGTCTTTTCCTAAGCTGATTCTTTTTCTTCGCAAAACCATCCTTACTGTCCTACCTTCGGTTGAAGTGGCTTTTCAGTAGGGCATTTAGCCTTGCATGTTGTATCGGCTTCTCCATGTTAACCAGTTTTTTCGACTTTTTTTCTATAGTCTATGGGTTTAACCAATCACTTTATATTTCTGTACATATCGTTTTTCTATCATTCATGTTAATTTAATTTTCAAGTATCATATATCGTTTTTATTATCACTAATTCTTATGCTGTCTGGAGACATTGAGCGAAATCCGGGACCAGTACGTCCTAGATTTTGTGTCGTTTACTGTATTGCAATATTCGTGGTCGTCATGCATATATTCAAGACCTTACAGTTGCGGCCAGACAGAATGATATTCTTATGTGCTCAGAAACTTTGGTTTCTAATATGAGGCAATCATCTGAGCTCCTTATAACTGGTTTTAATAAGCCAATAATGTTGAAACTCAATGCCATCCCTAGGGCCAGGGGAATTGCGGTATATATTAGGACTGAGTAAAATACTTCTCATAAGTCATGCTATGAATGTGAATGTCATGAGATTCAGGTAATAAAAGTTTGTGGCAGGCATAGCAACTTTTATTTGTGTTCGATCTACTGGAATCCAGGTATGGGTGATTCTATCTTTGATTGTCTTCTTACCATTATGGCTAAGATACAAGAAGATGATAGAAAGACCTCTTTCGTCTTTGTTGGTGATTTCAATGCTTATCATAGGGAGTGGTTAAATTCTGTTTCTTCTACCGATCGCCATGGCTTAAAAGCTTTAGACTGCCTATGAATCAGGCTGTGAGCAAATCGTAATTGAAGATGCTCACAGGCCTGGTAACTGCTTGGACCTCGTAAATACCGACTCCCCTGGCATTATAACAAGTAAGGTTGGCTCTCCAGTTGGGAAATCTGATCATGCCTTGATTTCATTAGTAGTGAAGACTGTGCAGCCTGTCCCCGATGTTTCATACTTGTAAGATTTATATGAAATCTCAAGCAGACTAGAATGGGATTTTGCATGATCTTCTGGGCTTCAATTGATCAATATTGCATAGTAGTGTTGGTGCTGTTGTCACTTTGAATGAGAATCTAGTCAACATAATTGATAGGCATATCCCTTCTCGTGTGCTAAGGTACAGAGTGAAGGACAAACCATGGTTCAATGATGATTGTAGACATGCTTATTTGGAGAAGCGGGAGGCCTATCATCTTTGGAAGGGTAACAGATCAGAATTGGCCTGGAATAACAATACTCAGCTTAGAGCTTTTGCTCAGAGAGTTTATGATTCATTTGAAAAGGAATATAATTTAACCATAAAAGAAACCCTTTCTGGTACAACCCAGGAGCATAATTGGTAGACTATCCTTAAATCTGCACTCTTTGGTGTATATGCAACAGTTCCTCCTTTCCTTAAACCAGATGGCTCTGTCGCTTACTGTCCAAAGAAAAAGGCAACCCTTTTGGCTGATGTGTTTGACAGTAAGCAGAGTAATGAGAAGCTCGAACTTCCTCATTCTTGTTTTCCTGAGGCTAAACTAACTAGTTTAGCTTTTCAATCTCGTGAAATTAAAGCTCTGTTGATGGACCTTGATGCTTATGGAGGTTTAGACCCAAATGGTATTTTTCCTTTGTCTTTTATGCAGACTGCAGATTTCTTAGCTCCAAAATTATCTGTTATTTTGCGCAAGTTAGCAAGAAGAGGAGCATTTAGCACTTGTTGGAGAATTGGTAATGTTACTCCACTATGGAAATGTTTTTCCGGTAGCTCAAGTCCAACTGATTACCGCCCAATTTCCATAACTCCCATATTACTTAAAGTTTTAGAACATCTTTTGGCAAAACATATTGATAAGTTTGCTGAGAGTAATCTTCTGTTCCTTAGCTTGCAATTTGGTTTTCGTAAAGGCCTAGGAGCATGTGATGCCCTTTTTTTGTCTCCAATGCTGTACAGAAATCCCTTGATTGTAGTCAGGAAGTTCATATGATTGGCCTTGATTTTAGTGCTGCCTTTGACCATGTTAATCATGAGGTCTTTGTTTTCAAACTCAAAGAATTGGGAGTGGGTAGGTCGTTTCTTAGCATCATTATTGAATTTTTAAGTAATAGATTGCAAAGAGTTGTTGTTGATGATCACCATAATGAGTATAGGAATGTGATATATGGTGTTTCTCGGGGTAGTGTTCTTGGCCATTTACTTTTTATACTATATACACATGACATGTGGTATGGCCTACAAAACAAACATGTTGCATATGCTGATGATGCTACTCTCTTTGCATCAATTCCATCTCCTGAATGTAGGTCTGGGGTTGCTGAATCCCTTAATAGAGATCTAGCTAAAATTAGTGCATGGTGCAAATTATGGGGTATAAAGAAGAATCCTAACAAAACTCAAAGTATGATTGCAAGTAGGTCAAGGACAGTGGCCCCTCAACATCTGGATCTCAGCATTGATAATGTTTCTTTAACTCTGTATATGACTCTTTTAAAATTTTAGGTGTGATTCTTGACAGCAAATTTACTTTTGAGAAACACATTAGGTCTGTGTCTTCTTCAATTGCCCAAAAACTGGCTTATTAAGAAAGTCTTTACAGGTCTTCGCTGATCAATCTATTCTGATGAAGTGTTTCAACACTTTCAATCTACCGTGTTTTGAGTATTGTTGTTCTGTCTGTTCTTCAGCAGCTGATTCTCATCTTAATTTGTTGGACAGGAACTTACAGTCTGTTAAATTTCTTATTCCCGATCTAGATATTTATCTCTGGCACCGTCATTCAATTAGTTCATTATGCATGTTGCATAAGATTTTTTATAATTCTGACCATCCTTTACATTCAAATCTTCCCGGACAGATCCCTCTTGTACGTAATACTAGTCATGCAGTCGATTTAAATAGTCAGGCCTTCTCCATCATGGGGTTCAATACTACAGAGTATTCCAGAAGTTTTACTCCAGCTGTGACCAAGTTGTGGAAAGATCTTCCTAATTGGGTAGTTGAATCAGTGGAACTTCAAAAGTTCAAACTTGTAGCAAATGTTTTTTGTGTTGAACAGATTAACATAAGTCTTTTTATAGTTTATATATGATATACCTGTTTTAATGTCGTTATTGTTTTTAAAATATTTTATTTTAATTGTTCATTACTCCTTATATCGTCTATTTATTTCCTTATTTCCTTTCCTCACTAGACTATTTTTCTATGTTGGAGTCCTTGGGCTTAGAGCATCCTGGTTTTCCAACTAAGGTTGCAGCTTAGCTAATAATAATAATAATAATAACAATAATAATAACAATAATCAGTGACCTTAGTGAACTTAGAATCCAGGTATCGCTGATACCTGCAGGACCGCTAGTGAGGTGTAGGGCGAACGTTTGGCTAAACGTGAGCCTGCCTGGTAACAGAGCTCCTCCGCCTAGGGTCACTAGTTGTTCCAAGGGACTCTGTCATCTCGAGTGGGATATATGGAGTACCCAGAACGGGTACTGCATGTGGAAGTGGGGGTGGTCCGAAGACCACCTGCTCAACTTGACTCCAAAAATCAAGATGTTTTCTTGGCATATGAAAGAACACCTGCTGAGGCACTGTAAGAGTAGACATGCTGGTCTCTTGTTATGGGGGAACCCCGAAAAGGATTAATACAATCAGGTCTTCGATCGTGTTCACTAGCGAGACCCAGGCTGTGCAAAGGCGAGCGGATACGCATCACCGAAGTGGAGTGTACTAAACTACCTAGGTAGGATATACAAGTAAGCGCTTGTAAACATGTGCTTGTGGGCAAGGTAGCGATGTAGTTGGACTAACAGTACGAATGCACTACCATGGTAGAACGAGGTGATAGGTGATCATGGGTGAGTTATAACATGAGTAGGTGCTCGCGCTACCAAGGCA
>NC_090730.1:146042204-146052204 GCF_036898095.1 Palaemon carinicauda
TTAAAAGGAATTCTGATTGGTCGACCATTTATCTAGGCAGAAAGCTTATTTTCTGAATAATGCAGTTGTTACACGGAAGCAAATGGATACTAAATTTGGATGATTTCAATTCTCAGGTTTACCTCAGGTTAAGATTCTTCCACAGAAGACTCCACATGGGTCATTTAAAAGTATGCCGAGATATCCAGCAACAAGCATAGAAATGAAAGACCGAGTAGGAATGTAACACTAATATGAGTTGCTCCGATACTTTTCTACATTTTCAATATTTATTATTCTCCAAGTTTTTCTTATCCTCCTCCTCAAGAAATTTTGGTCTAATACTTTTTATCCTTGCCTGGAAAAACAAATTCCATAGTTTAAGCCAGTCTTAGGAACTTAATTTTGATAAGAGAGGAAAACAATAATGGGGGATGGTGTAAATAACTGGCCTGTAAGGAATAAGTACTTTAAATCAATAATTAATTAGTCGCAGAAAGCGAAAATGTATTGTCAAATTGTTGAAGAAACTTTTCCAAAGCCAAAATTATTGCTTCGTTTGGTGATATCATAAAGTTCATCTCCATCATAAAGAAGTTCATCTCCATCATAAAGAAGTTCATCTCCATCATAAAGAAGTTCATCTCCGTAATATACCGCCAACCTGTCCTTTTGGGAGAAAAGGGCCTTGCTCCAAGGCGTCCAATAATTGTGATTGATTTGTTAAAAAGACCTTTTTCCAATCACAATGGGCTAATTAAAGCTTTCTCTGGTTGGCGGAACCAGGGCAGCAATAAAAGTTTTCAAAGCATCCCTAGTTTGGCATTTGCATTGTCCTGTGATCCTTATTTTCAATCATATCCTTGTGGTCTTTCAGTAGTTTTCATCCTATTTTCTACTGGTTTTCTCTGTGGGAGTCTAAAAATGATAGCCTTTTTATCTAATGATACCACTTTAATATCATCTTTATAATAAAAAAATCAAAGTTGAAAGAAGTTCTCGGGTTATACTGTGGTTTTAAAGAAAACATAATCCTTAATGATGGCTCTTTTTTCCGCTATAAGTGAGAACTAAGAACTAAGAAAAGAAAATTAAGAATCGAATTGAAAAACAAGGTCATTCGTTACATTAATTCATTTACATAATCCTGTTTTGCTGTACAGGGATCACAAGGGAGTATCACACGAACTCCCGCAAGAATATAATTACAAGCAACACTGACTTGTGAAACCAGTTTCACTAAATAATTAAAAGGCTTCAGACACATTGGCGTCTAAAAATAGACCAGACTGGCTGATAACAACTCCCAACTTCAACTCCTACTGCAATAATAATCAATTTTCTGCCTCTTCCCCTTATCCTTTTCTTCTATGTACTCATATATCCATATATGACTTAGCATAATTATTGCAAATTGCATGCAAAACAAAATGATGCCCCGCTAATCTAAGATGCGACAGGTAAGACCAATTAGGCGGTTCCTTTGACCAGAAGTTTCAGCCTTGCTAGCTAGTCCTGATAATGTGATACGAAGAGGTAGAAATAAATGTTTTTTTTTTCAAAAGTACTGCCGTTGATTAGAACATAATGAGATATACGCTAACATTTAATCATTTTGAATTATAATTATAACTTGACAAATAAACAGAACTGAGTTTCTTAAAAGAAAAAAATATTTCCATGTGAACGAAACGACTATGGTTTAGAAACAGTGAGACTTGAATATTTTATTATTGTTATAATTACGGCTTCTATTGGTATTGTTATTATTATTTTTACTGATATTGTTGTTGACAAAGAACCAGTATTATCAAAATTCGTGTGCTGAATTTGTAAAATAGAAATTCATTTGAAAATAGATAATAAAATACATCTTTAGTACCATGCAAACAAATAAGTGCAATTTACTAGTAGTGTTTCTTTTGAGAGAGAGAGAGAGAGAGAGAGAGAGAGAGAGAGAGAGAGAGAGAGAGAGAGAGAGAGACAGAGACAGATTCTATGAACATTGCATTTCTTTGCTTTTGTGGTAAAGGCCACATCATAAGCTTTTCTCTATGCTGTTTGTAAACAAGCAAATATGATTAAACACTTGGGGATGTCGACCAGATTCAAGGTCATCCACATTTTTATAAGATGAAACAAGTCTACAGATTATCTGAAGTGATCCGACAGACACTTGGATGGAGGAAAAGAGGCACAAAGAATAGAGTTTTCTTTTAATAATTTGCTGTCTTAAAGTGTTAAAGATTTTGTACAATGGATCTTATATAACTGAGAAATAAATAGAAAATACTATGACCTGAAGAAATTGAGTACTAAAGATAAAATACCAACAGTGAAAAAGGTGCAGGACAATAATATTTCTTAGTTTTAGAAGTTTACAACCTTTCATTTTTCATACACAGTTACAAACACAGACACGTACACACACACACACACACACACACACACACACACACACACACACTTACTAATCGTAACCCGACCACATGGGAACCCAAAGGGCATCGTTTCTGTCTGACAGAGGGCGTAGGAGTGTCAATCTCGTAGGGCTGAGCGACATGTGTGGTAAAGGAAAAGTCAGCCAATGATGGGTCACCTGAGCTTGGCTAAGGACTAAACTACAGTAGATTTTGTTTTTATCAATATGTAGACCAAAAGACCTAGTTGTATTTAAAATGGAATTTATTTGTAATGTGCGAATAGTTGAATGGAGGAATTACATATGACGAATGATATTTTAATAATATAGAGAAGTTAAATAGAAATGAATATTGTTTTTCGAGTAATCGCAAGATTACGTTTAAAAAGTAAGATTATAATATGAGAGAGAGAGAGAGAAGAGAGAGAGAGAGAGAGAGAGAGAGAGAGAGAGAGAGAGAGAGAGAGAGAGAGTTTAAATATGAAGAGCCAATTCAATTTAGATAGATGGGTAAATGCATTACAACATGTACCATCTTCATCATCAGTATGTTCTCTATTGTTTTCTCAATCATCATCATCTACTTTGGCTCGTATCCTCTGTCAATGAATCAGTGTTTTTGCTGAGCTTCCTGTTGTCGCGATCAACAGGGGATGACATTAAGAGATCCCGTTGACAGCTGAGAATATATTCAATAGAGATGCTGCGGCCATTGCGTGTTGGGTAACATCTGGAGTTAAAGATGTTTAAAGGTGGAGGGATCAATCAGGGGGCTTTCATCTCCCTCCATGTAATAAAGAGAAAGCGTCTGGATATATACATATATATATATATATATATATATATATATATATATATATATATATACCTATATATATATACAGTATATATATGTGTATATATGTATATACATATATATATATATAAATATATATATACATATATATATATATATATATATATATATATATATATATATATATATATATATATAAATATATATATACTATATATGATTGTACACACAAGCACCCAAACACAAAAACACACACACATATATATATATATACATATATATATATATATATATATATATATCATATATATATACATATATATATATATATATATATATATATATATATATATATATATATATATATATATATATATATATATATATATATAGATGAAAATGAGAGAGAGATTACGAGAGAGGAAGTGAGGAGAGCACTAGATGAAACTAGAGTAGGAAAAGCATCTGGTATGGATGGTGTGAGAGCTGAGATGTTGAAGGAATGTGGTGTGACTGTAATTGAATGGTTGGTGAGATTGTTTATCATGTGTTTTGTATTGTCAATGGTACCGGTAGATTGGGTTTGTGCATGTATTGTACCACTATATAAGGGTAAGGGAGATGTGAATGAGTGTTGTAATTCAAGGGGTATTAGTTTGTTGTGTGGTTGGAAAAGTGTATGGCGGAGCACTGATCAATAGGATTAACGATAAGAGAGAATGCAATCTTGGAAGTACAAGGTGGTTTTAGAAGAAGTAGGGGATGTATGAATCAGATTTTTACTGTTAGGCAGATATGCAAGAAATATTTAGCGAAAGGTAAGGAGGTGTACGTTGCGTTTATGGATCTGGAGAAAGCGTATGATAGAGTTGATAGGGAAGTGATATGGAATGTGATGAGGTTATATGGAATTGGTGGAAGGTTTTGCAAGCTGTGAAAAGTTTCTACAAAGGTAGTAAAGCGTGTGCTAGGATAGGAAATGAAGTGAGCTATTGGTTTCTGGTGAGAGTGGGGCTGAGACAGGGATGTGTGATTTCGCCATGGTTGTTTAACTTGTATGTTGCTGGAGTGGTGAGAGAGATGAATGCTCGAATGCTTGGACGAAGACTGAAGCTGGTAGACGAGAATGATCATGAATAGGAGGTAAATCAGTTGTTGTTTACGGATGATACTGTACTGGTTGCAGACGAGGAAGAGAAGGTTGGCCAATTAGTGACAGAATTTGGAAGGGTATCTGAGAGAAGGAAGTTGAAAGTTAATGCGGGTAAGAGTAAGGTTATGAGATGTACGAGACGGGAAGGTCGTGCGAGTTTGAATGTCATGTTGAATGGTGAGTTACTAGAGGAGGTGGATCAGTTTAAGTACTTGGGGTCTGTTGTTGCAGCAAATGGTGGAGTGGAAGCAGATATACGTCAGAGAGTGAATGGAGGATGCAAAGTGTTGGGGCCAGTGAAGGGAGTGGTAAAGAATAGAGGGTTGGGCATGAATGTAAAGAGAGTTCTGTATGAGAAAGTGATTGTACCAAATGTGATGTATGGATCGGAGTTGTGGGGAATGAAAGTGATGGAGAGACAGAAATTGAATGTGTTTAAGATGAAGTGTCTGAGGAGTATGGCTGGTGTATCTCAAGTAGATCGGGTTAGAAACAAAGTCGTGAGGGTAAGAACAGGTGTAAGAAATGAGTTAGCAGCTCGAGTGGATATGAAAGTGTTGAGGTGGTTTGGCCATGTTGAGAGAATGGAAAATGGCTGTCTGCTAAAGAAGGTGATGAATCCAAGAGTTGATGGGAGAAGTACAAGAGGAAGGCCAGGGTTTGGGTGGATGGATGGAATGAAGAAAGCTCTGGGTGATAAGGGGATAGATAAGAGAGAGTCAAGAGAGCGTGCTAGAAATAGGAATGAATGGCGAGCGATTGTAACACAGTTCCGGTAGGCCCTGCTGCTTCCTCCGGTCGCCTTGGATGACCGCGGAGGTAGCAGCAGTAGGGGATTCAGCATTATGAAGCTTCATCTGTGGTGGATAATGGGGGAGGGTGGGCTGTGGCACCCTAGCAGTACCAACCGAACTCGGTTGAGTCCCTTGTCAGGCTGGGAGGATTGTAGAGAGGAAAGTTCCCCTTTTTTTCATTTGTTTGATGTTGGTTACATCTCAAAATTGGGGGAAGTGCCTTGGTATATGTATGTGATTATATATGTATGTGTATGTATATATATATATATATATATATATATATATATATATATATATATATATATATAATAATAATAATAATAATAAAATCATGTTTACTAGTGAAATATGTCATGCTTTGAGCACGATTTGAACTTGAGACCCATAGATTGTAAGTCGCTAAAACTAAGTTATCACAAATCTGAAAGCTGGGTGAACTGTTAGCTAGTTCCCTTTTATGTAAATGAAATGTGAAAGTTGAATGTAAGAGAAAAATTAAACTGAACCATAGAGGGGTTCTTCTTAGCACGTAAATTTTAAGTAAGAATTGTTTAAAGAATGACAAATATAGATGGAGTTTGAGGCATAAAAAATTATCATAGATAAATAAACATTTCACAGTGTTTTGAGATAGTTTCAACATCCGAAAAGAAGAGAGCAAAGCGAGCTAGTGAAAAATGTGTGCAGTTCCTACCCTTTTGGTGAAAGGAGGAGCGTGTGATCAAGAAACTGTTCGTGGAGGAATACAAGCTGTGTTGGAAAGTAAGGCCCTTATTATCCAGGAAGCTCTTGCGTGCGCGCAACATAGACTTCATGTTTAAAAGGCTACAACTATGTATCTTTTCTCCCCTGGAGATTCATCCTTGATCTAGCGGTTAATGGGTGTAACTGTTGCTCTTTCTTTTCCCAGATTAATGGTGTAAGAAATAGTTCAATTGTAGATGAGGATTGCCCACGTTATGATAGTTGTATTTGAAACTGCGACGAAAATTAACCGTACGTATAATGCAAGTGTAAAAATCAGATTTTTTTTTAATATGATTGAAGTATGCGTTAACTATTGCACTGTAATTGTTCAGTGGCTACTTTCCTCTTGGTAAGGGTAGAAGAGACTCTTATCTATGGTAAGCAGCTCTTCTAAGAGAAGGACACTCCAAAATCAAACCATTGTTCTCTAGTCTAGAGTAATGCCATAGCCTCTGTACCATGGTCTTCTACTGTCTCTTGCTTGAGGGTACACTCGGGCACACTATTCTATCTTATTTCTCTTCCTAATCTTTTTTTTTTATTTTGAAGTTTTTATGGTTTATATAGGAAATATTTATTTTAATGTTATTCCTCTTCTTAAAATCTTATATTTTTCCTTGTTTCCTTTCTTACACTGTGCTATTTTCCCTGTTAGAGCCCCCTGACTTATAACATCCTGCTTCTCCATCTAGGGTTGTAGCTTAGCAAGTAATAATAATAATAATAATAATAATAATAATAATAATAATAATAATAATAATATAATCCAGCTCATCGGTCCTCAATTCTATGTCAGGTTACATTTAATTTTTCAATAATTTGATTTTAGCCATCAACATTGTATCCTGACATAATAAACCTAATTACAAGCATAATGTCCATATTTTTAACATCCATGGGAGTCCCCATATGTCTTCTTGTCCTGTTTATTCACCATCAATGTCTTTTTTTTATAACGTACACCATAATAGCTCGAGTCATGATAGAGCATTTGACAAAAAAAACCTTTATGGATCCCCTATCTGTTTAAAATTCAACACTAACTCGAATGATGTTCTCGTCAGAAAGCCATATACAGCTGCAGAAGCAGACACCTATTGAGTTTCTAAGTCTGTGCTGAACTTGCTCTTAACCAATTGAACTGGCTCATCCCAGTATCTGACAGGGCCATTAGTGTTTGTTATCAAAATGTTGAGGATTTTCTTCCTCGATCTATATACCAGTTTACTGCATTCGGTTTATTATCATAAACTAGTGTAAAAGACCCTTCAAAAACTATGGCTAAATATTTATATAGACATGCACACACGCACACGCACCATCTCTCACTAGGGTATGATTACTCCCTCTCCCCCTAACGGAGGAACGAGAGAGAGAGAGAGAGAGAGAGAGAGAGAGACTTGCTCTTTATTATATATGAGAGATAATTCATTATGCGTCATAACAAAATTGCATGTGCATTTTGACGTAATATGCAGTTGTGAACAATGCCAACCATGCATTTCAAACTTTTTTACGTTCATTGAATATGCATATCGATTTAAAGGTCCTATAATAATCAGCATGTTGATCTTCTTTGATTTCGATCTAGCATTATCAGGGCTGAAGACCAAATCCATCAATAGGCCTATATATGTAAAAGAAAAAAAAAAGAATAATCTGGTAGAGGATAATAAAGCGATTTCGAAATTCAAGAAATCTTTACATCAGCGTCAAGTCTTATAACTGTTGATAAATGACCTTGTATCATTGCGAATGTCATTATCAAAGGAAAAGCCTTCAGGCTTCCTTGGTGTCTCAACACCTGGAAGTACGTTCAGCTTATTACCTTGTGATTCCCTTAAAACAGTTTTTACGAAAGACTACGCCACAATAACTTTCTTCGAAGGGCCATTTCATAAATTGCGAATTTTGAACGTCAATTCTCTTGTAATCATACCATCTGCCAGTTTTAAATGATTAAGAAAATATATTTCCTCCCGAATTGTATAACTAATTTACAATTTAGAAAATCTTGATTAATTCATTTATTTCTTTCCTAAGCAGCAATATTCGTCTTTACTAGCACAAGGTACGGCATATCTTAAAATAACAAACAAATCACATTTACTGCGGATTACAATTAAGAGGGTCTGTTTACATATACCGATTTAGATTAAAAAAAAAAAAAAAAAAAAAAAAAAAAAAAAAATTGTTCGTGTCGGTATTAGATAAATTTTTCAGTTTATACAAGGAATTCCCTATTAGACCCAATTCCTAAACGTAGAAAATGTCTTGGCCTCTTTGGATATTGGAGTAAGTCAGTGAACGTATCTTCATCTGCAAACAAACCAACATCGTAGATAACAAGTTTGAAGTTATTAGGTACAGTACAGTTGTGATTACCAAAACCTTATGATCTTTAAGTGAATATTTGGATTCATCCTAAAATTCCAAGAACAAAAGCCAATAGAGTGAAATTCACAGCAAATATTTTGCAAGAGTACACCAGTATCCTGATTACATACACCAGTGGAAATGTGAAATTTTCCTCTAAAACAGAGAAAAAATAGAATAGATGGAAATATCAATTGCCTTTCAACAAATCAAAAGCTTCCGGCTGTGATTTAACCATCGTAAATTCCCATCTTTTTCTCAAAGCGACACCATATTTAATAATCTACTAATTTCATAAACTACAACAGGTTTTTTTTTTAATTATAGGATTTTAAAAGTCTAAATCACTAAAAAATTATGTCACTATTTGAAAAAAATAAAATAAAATTCTAAATATAAATTTCTAATAATTTGTTACAGGCTTTTCTAATAACTGCCTAATGTAGAATTGATAATCTGAAATGGAGTAATATATATATATATATATATATATATATATATATATATATAAATTGTATATGACTTAATGAATTTATTGTAAAACTTATGTAAATGGTTAAAGGTGTTCTTTATCCTAATTCCTGATTTTTTAAGTATATACTTAGTAAAAGAATAGTATCATTCCCAATAGAATGATAGAAATAGAATGATGCACTACGTTTCAACGCCGCATAACTGAAAAAAAGTACATTTAAGATTTTTAAAACATTCGCATTATGGTACCGTCCTCTCCGGTAAAATTAGATTAAATAGATTTTTTTTATATAAATAGTAATAGCGATTATCCTTCGCGGACTGATGTTTCAAAGGAAAGTAAGAATCTCGGTTATCTTGAAAGTTTTTGCTCTTGATCACATATGTTCCACAATTTGTTCATGTCTGGGGTGTAATACAAATGGAATTCATTGCCTAAAGTTACAATAGACGTCATATTTGGTCCCCTTCTTAATTCTCCAAATTGTTCATATACGTTGTGCAATTTGCTGTATTTTCATGGGATACTTTACTCGTTTAATTGAAATTCGATCCATGCTCTTGGTTCTCAATGGTTCTCTGTAGAAAATAGCTTACGCTGTATTCTTTCTAAGAACTAGTGCAATACTCTGACCTGCAGTCATGAACGAAGTGACCCGTTATACTTGAATTATTATACATAATTTCAGTATCATTCAAATGTATATTAACATAATTTTTGGATTATATGGGTTTTTTCCATTATGTTTCATTTACGAGAAAATTATGCACGAAAATTGGATACATTGGTACCGTGTTTTTCAATTTGAATCTTACTATGTTTCGTGGCTTCTGCTGTGACATTTTGGTCAAAATTGGTTACCGAGCTATCCTTTATGGTGTTGATTTATATACATTTGGCAAATCTACTGTATACCAGGATTGAATCTCCTGTTGTTCAGTCAGAGGTCTCATGATCTTTAGGCCATCCAACTAAGAAAACTGGAAAAAACAAGCAATTTGACTCCAGCTGCGTGTGTCTTTCTTGTTAAGGTTGAAGAACGATTCAACGTATGACAGAAGTTGGTCTAATTCTGCATATGTTAATTGTTATAAGAACATTGACCATACTAATGCATTTTTCTTTCTTGTTTCAAATATACAAATTCGCCCTTCCGTCTAAAAAAGTAAGAATTTCCAAGAATATAGTTATGTTGTTAACAATGTTTTATCATTTTAATTTTTCAAGTTAACAGCTATCCGATATCATGCTTTAA
>NC_090730.1:146057204-146059704 GCF_036898095.1 Palaemon carinicauda
GAAATCAACAGTATTTCTGAGGAGACTGAAGCTGTCCTCAGTGGGACGGATCCTTCGCTTTCCAGGGACGTTCAGGTTGAGACTGAACCAGTCTCTAAATCTGATGTAACAGTTCAGACTGATGAAGACACTGAGATTGAAGATCTCAGGCTAAAGAATGAAATCAAGGCTAAGGAACTTGCCAATAAACAGGTTGTGATTGAAGGCCAGGAAAATCAACTTGCAACTGAAAATGGCTCAACAGAAAAATGATGCCCATATTCAAATGCAATCAGAACTTATGGGAGAGAAGGAAGCTCTGAAACGAAAGCTTGAAGGTAAAGTGATTTTGGTTGAAGAAAATACAGCGAAAATGTTCCAGTTGAATGAGGAACTGGAAAAGACCAAGAAGGAAATCGAGGCTCATGATGAACTGAAATCGATCCTTCTGGCAGAGAATGAAGATCTCAAAAAATCCAACGAGGAACGAAGAAATTAAACTAGAAAAAGAGCTGATGGAGGCTCGTTCTAATGATCAGAAAAAATGCCAAGGACACCAACGTCTAGTAGAAGAGCTGCAGGGCGAGATTTCTAAAACTCTAGTGCAGAATCGTGAGCTAAAGGAGGCAGTGTTCACAATAACAAAGAAGAACGAAGGTCTTCGGTAACAACTGGAGAACAAAGTGAAACGAGAGAAAAACCTGAATGGAAAGATTGTTCGAATGACCAACAAAGAGGATGAAATGAAGAAAGAATTGTCCGCAGCGAAGGATGTCATCTCTTCACTGAAGAAGGAACTTCAGAGGAGAGATTTGGAAAAGGTTAAAAAAGAAGAAGGGACGGGTGACGAGGGTTTACCAGGAAAGGAGAAATGCGGACTTGATAAAACTTCAGTCGTAGAAGGTTGTGAAACTCCAGTAGAAGATGACAATAAAGTAGTCATCGGGAAGGAAGAAAAAAAAGGAGAAGGAGGAGGACCCACAAGGAAACTTTTGGTAAGGAAACCAAAGAAGAAGAAACCAAAACAGGACCAGGCTTACTCTTGGGGCCCCCCTTGGACCCGTAGTCCCAGTTTTGGAAACAGACGAAAATAAGGTTCATAACGAACGAACTGAGGAGAATATCCAAAATAATTAAGAAGTCTGAAACTATACAGAAAAAAAAATAAATAAATAAAAATAAAAAAATAAAACAAAAACAAAATTAAAAAAAAAAAAAAAAAAAAAGATGATTTTTTATACGGAATATTTTTCATTTTTTTTTTTTGCAAAAGGAATATATTTTTTATTTTATTTTGTGAAAGGAATATTATTTTATATAATTTTGTAAGAGGAATATATTTCTATGTTATTTTGTGGAAGGAATATTATTTTTTATTTCATAGCGACGTCGCATATTTTGTAAAAGGAATATACCGGTATTTTTATTTTTGTGAAAGGAATATTATTTTTAAATCTTTTCTTTTTTAGGTTTAAGGATGCCAGGCTTAACTGCCTAGCATAATGATGCTTATCTAAACTGCCTGGCCTTTTTTTTTTAGGTTTAAGGATGCCAGGCTTAACTGCCTAGGCTAATGATGCTTGTCTGAACTGTCTGGCATATTTTTTTTTTAGGTTTAAGGATGCCAGGCTTAACTTCCTAGGCTAATGATGCTTGTCTAAACTGCCTGCCATATTTTTTTTTTTTTTTTTTTTAGGTTTAAGGATGCCAGGCTTAACTGCCTAGCCTAATCATGCTTGTCTTAGCTGCCTGGCATATTTTTTTTCTTGTTTTTTAGGTTTAAGGATGCTAGCTTTAACTGCCTAGCCTAATGATGCTTGGCTTACCTGCAAGGCATATTGATGCTTGGCTTAACTGCCTGACAAAATGATGGCTTAACTGCCTGGCCTGGTGATTTCTGGCCTAACTGGTCTAATGAGGCTTGGCTTAACTGACTGGCGAAATGATGCTTGGCTTAACTGCAAGGCTTAATGATGCTTGGCTTATCTGCCTGGCCTATGAGGCTTGGCTTAACTGTCTGACCTAAGAATGCTTGGCTCAACTGCCTGGCCTAATGATGCTTGGCTTAACTGCCTGGCCTAATAATGCTTGGCTTAACTGCCTGGCCTAATAATGCTTGGCTTAACTGTTTGGCCTAATGATGCTTGGCTTAACTGTCTGGCCTAATGATGCTTGGGTTAACTGCCTGGTCTAATAATGCTTGGCTTAACTGCCTGGCCTAATAATGCTTGGCTTAACTGTCTGGCCTAATGATGCTTGGCTTAACTGCCTGGCTTAAATGCCTGGTCTAATAATGCTTGGCTTAACTGCCTGGCCTAAGAATGCTTGGCTTAACTGTCTGGCCTAATGATGCTTGGCTTAACTACCTGGCCTAATAATGCTTGGCTTAACTGCCTGGCCTAATAATACTTGGCTTAACTGTCTGGCCTAATGATGCTTGGCTTAACTGCCTGGCCTAATGATGCTTGGCTTAACTGCCTGGCCTAATAATGCTTGGCTTAACTGCCTGGTCTAATAATGC
>NC_090730.1:146064704-146077204 GCF_036898095.1 Palaemon carinicauda
TCCTGACATCTAAGGTTATTGACGACGAACCAGATAATTTGAGTAAACAATTTGTCTTTTATACCCTACATCCTATATACCACATGATCACTATAATAATGCACAAATGAACTTTTATTGCATGTCATTTCACATATCTTATTGTCACCAATCACTTCTGAAACAATATAGATTATGTTAACTGGTGATGCATTTTAAATCTCCAACCTTAAACTAATATAATTGATATAGGTTATGATGGTGGAAATTTGGTCAAATTTTCACCACCATAACATTTATATTAAAGTGTAGTTCATAAACTCAATGTAGTCCTAAAGAAAGATCGCGAAGTGATCCGAAACACATGTCGATACTAAACAATAAACGGAGAAAAGTAAATGTATTTCTGCTGTTATCCTGAAAACTATCTGCAGGACGATCTGTCCGAGGAGAAGCTGTCTTCAATTTTGGACGCCGATGTCTATTCATTATATATATATGTATGTCTCTCTCTCTCTCTCTCTCTCTCTCTCTCTCTCTCTCTCTCTCTCTCTCTCTCTCTCTCTCTCTCTCTCTCTCTCTATATATATATATATATATATATATAAATATATGTATATATATATACTGTATATATATATATATATTTATATATATATAAATAAATTTCTACATCATACTTGGGATCGAACCCTAGCCCCTTCAAATGAAAGGCCAGGTAGCTTCCAACCATGCCAGCAGAGCGACCTGGCCTTTCATTTGAAGGGGCTAAGGTTCGATCCCAAGTATGAGGTAGAAATTTAATTCTATTTGAACACGATATTGTGTTGATCTTTATCCATATATATATATATATATATATATATATATATATATTATATATAATATATATATATATATATATATATATATATATATATATATATAATCCCTTTTTTCTAAAAACTTCCATTACCCTTCGCCCGAGTTCGATCACCGAGTGTGCTGCAGGCGGTACTTAATAATAAAAGTAATAAATCATAGTATTAATTATCTTTTCCATCTTCCTATTCATTCTCTTAACTTTTCCTTCAAATTGCCAATCTGAGCGTTGAACGACTTCAGAACTTTCAGACTCAAATCCATAAATCAAATCATGTAGTTTATTATTATTATTATTATTATTATTATTATTACTATTATTATTATTATTATTATTATTATTATTGTCATCATTATTATCATTATTACTATCATTATTATGATGATGATGATGACGATGATGATGAGTTACTAGGATTTATTGAAACGAAAGAAGAGTTTTTTCGCGAGTCCTAAACGGCTTCGGAAGAAAATCTTCACGGATCTCCGAGTGGCTTCAGAAGAAATGCTCATAGACTTGGCATGGAGTTCTGAATGACCCTAGAACAGAATTTCTGAACGGCTTCGGAAGAAAGTTTTCCCGGATTTCCAAATGCCTTCAGAAGAAACAGTCGTAGACTTAGCATGGAATTCTGAATGACTCCAGAACAGATTCTTCCTGGAGCTCCCTGAACGCCACCTGAAGAAAATTTTCCGATCTTCAAAAGGCTTCAGAAGACATAGCCGTAGACTTAGCATAGAGTTCTGAATGACTCCAGACCAGAATCTTCCCGGAGCAGTTCTGAACGGCTCCGCCCCCGAGCTTCAAATGACTTCTGAAGACCTGATATTCTTTTTTTTTTTTTTCAAACTAAGCATGCGACGCAGTAAACATTGTTAATGGCTATTTTTGGAACAGGGAGCTGACTGTGAGAATTGCGTATTACAACTACAGGATCGACAGGAGGCTCTTCGGAACACCTTCGTCTACAGCTGCTTTTGGTGGTTGCTGCAGAAGTTGTCGAGCTTTGAAGAACATAATGTACGCGCCTTGAATGGTCCTTTGCTTGGGCTTTTGAAACGATGTCCTATAATTGGAGACTATTGTAAATAAAGAGATAAGGATGGAAACAGAATGGTTCAACTAAACGGTGAGCGACGTGTGGTTCTTCAACAGGATAGTCCCAAAATTAGACATTGAAGAAAGGACATATCCAGGTCATATTGGTAAATATATTGTGTTGCTCGTCGTTTACTTTAGCGTGATGACGTATGCGGAGAAAATTTATTGTATTCCTGTCTCTACCCATCGACCCGATGGACAAAGACATGGATGCCATCGATTTCTCCCAGGAATCTGACGAACTGAGGACACACGGCACTGAAATCACTCTTGAAATCTAGAAGGAAACTGACGGACTAAGAAAGAATACGATGAAATCTCGAAGGAAATTCACGAACTAAGGAAAGTGGAAGATGAGATATCAAAGGAAACCAGAAAACTGAAGATCTTGAAATCTAAAACAGACAAAAGAGAACAGCAACGAAGAGCCTTTAAACGAACACATAAAATAGCCCTTAAATCTAGAGGTAAATCACATTGAAATAGAGGTAAGAAAAGCCCCTAATGCGAGAAATAAGGTACCTGAAAACAGAGGTAAAAAATACCTTAATGCTAGAAATAAGGCACCGCAAAATAGAGGTAAAAACCCCTTAATGCTGGAAATAGGGGTGATAAAAATAGAGATAAAAAAGCTGCTAATGCTATAAATAAGGCACCTAAAATTAGAGGTCAAAAGCCTCTAATGCTAGAAGTTAAGCACCTCAAAATCGAGGTCAAAAAGCCCATAATGCTATAAATAAGGCACCTAAAAATAAAGGTCAAAGAGCCTCTAATACTAGAAGTAATGCACCTCAAAATCGAGGTCAAGAAGCCCCTAATACTATAAATAAGGCACCTAAAAATAAAGGTCAAAGAGCCTCTAATGATAGAAGTAATCCATCTTAAAAACGAGGTCAAGCCCCTGATGCTATAAATAAGGCACCTAAAAATAGAAGTCAAAGAGCCTCTAATGTTAGAAATAAAGCAGCTCAAAATCGAGGTCAAAAAGCCCATAATGCTATAAATAAGGCTTCTAAAAATAGAGGTCAAAAGCCCCTAATGCTATAAATAAGGCACCTAAAAATAAAGGTCAAAGAGCCTCTAATACTAGACATAATGCACCTCAAAACCGAGGTCAAGAAGCCCCTAATGCTATAAATAAGGCACCTAAAAATAGAAGTCAAAGAGCCTCTAATGCTAGAAGTAATGCACCTCAAAATCGAGGTCAAGAACCCCCTAATGCTATAAATAAGGCACCTAAAAATAAAGGTCAAAGAGCCTCTAATACTAGAAGTAATGCACCTCAAAATCGAGGTCAAGAAGCCACTAATGCTATAAATAAGGCACCTAAAAATAAAGGAAAGAGCCTCTAATGTTAGAAATAAAGCAGCTCAAAATCGAGGTAAAAAAAGCCCATAATGCTATAAATAAGGCTCGTGAAAATAGAGGTCAAAAGCCGCTAGTGCTATAAAAAAAGGCACCTAAAAATAAAGGTCAAAGAGCCTCTAATAATAGAAGTAATGCACCTCAAAATCGAGATCAAGAAGCCCCTATTGCTATAAATAAGGCACCTAAAAATAGAGGACAAAGAGCCTCTAATTCTAGAAATAGAGCACCTCGAAATCGAGGTCAAAAAGCCCATAATGCTATAAATAAGGCTCCTAAAAATAGAGGTCAAAAGTCCCTCATGCTATAGATAAGGCACCTAAAAATAAAGGTCAAAGAGCCTCTAATACTAGAAGTAATGCACCTTAAAATCGAGGTCAAGAAGTCCCTAATGCTATAAATAAGGCACCTAAAAATAAAGGTCAAAGAGCCTCTAATGCTAGAAGTAATGCACCTCAAAATCGAGGTCAAAAAGCCCCTAATGCTTTAAATAAGGCAACTTAAAACAGAGGTCAAAGAGCCTCTAATGCTACAAGTAATGAACCTCAAAATCAAGGTACAAAAGCCCCTAATGCTATAAATAAGGCACCTAAAAATAAAGGCCAAAGAGCCTCTAATGCTAGAAGTAATGCACCTCAAAATCGAGGTAAAAAAGCCCCTAATGCTATAAATAAGGCACCTAAAAAAAAGGTCAAAGAGCCTCTAATGATAGAAGTAATGCACCTCAAAATCGAGGTAAAAAAGCCCCTAATGCTATAAATAAGGCACCTAAAAATAAAGGTCAAAGAGCCTCTAATGCTAGAAGTAATGCACCTCAAAATCGACATCAAGAAGCCCCTGATGCTTTAAATAAGGCAACTTAAAACAGAGGTCAAAGAGCCTCTAATGCTACAAGTGATGAACCTCAAAATCAAGGTACAAAAGCCCCTAATGCTATAAATAAGGCTCCTAAAAAGAGAGGTGAAAGAGTCTCTAATGCTAAAAATAATGCACCTCAAAATCGAGGTAAAAAAGCCCCTAATGCTATAAATAAGGCACCTAAAAAGAAAGGTCAAAGAACTCCTAATACTAAAAGTAATGCACCTCAAAATCGAGGTCAAGAAGCCCCTAATGCTATAAATAAGGCACCTAAAAAGAAAGGTCAAAGAACCTCTAATGCTAGAAGTAAAACACCTCAAAATCTAGGTCACAAAGCCCATAATGCTATAAATAAGCCACCTAAAAATAAAGGTCAGAGCGCTTCTAATACTAGAAGTAATGCACCTCAAAATCGAGGTCAAGAAGCCCCTAATGCTATAAATAAGGCACCTAAAATAGAGGTCAAAGGGCCTCTAATGCTAGGAGTAATGCACCTCAAAATCGAGGTAAAAAAGCCCCTAATGCTATATATAAAGCTCCTAAAAATAGAGGTAAAAAAGCCCATAATGCTATAAATAAACCCCTAAAGCTAAAGTTAAGGCACCTAAAAACAGAGGTAAAAAGATCCTAATGCTAGAGATATGGCACCTCAAAATATGGGTAAAAAAGCCCTTAATGCTAGTAATTGAGGGACCTTAAAATAGAGGTCATAAAGTCCCTAACGCTAGAGATAAGGCACCTCAAAACTGAGGTTAAAAAGCCCCTAATGCTAGAGATAAGGCTCCTAAAAATAGAGGTAAAAAAAGCTCCTAATGTTAGAGACAGGGCACCTAAAAATAGAGGTGAAAAAGCCCCTAATGCTAGAAAAAAGGAACCTTAAAAAAAGAGGCCAAAAAGTCTCTAATGCTAGAAATAATTTTTTTTCTTTTGTCAAATATATTTTAGAATTTTTTCTTGTCATATATAGATTTCAATAAACACTTTGCGTTAATTTTCTTTGATTTTTTTCCTTGTGCCCTTTTTCCTATTTCCTGCGCCATTTTTTCTTATTTTCTAACTTGTGACATTATTTCCTGTGCCATTTCTACCGTGCCTTTTTTTCCTGTGCCATTTTTACCTGTGCCATTTTTCCGTCATTCATATATATATATATATATATATATATATATATATATATATATATATATATATATATATTCAAATAAGCCAAAAATAGATATGGCTTATTTGAATATGAAAAACACGTCTAAATGTGCAAAATTTATTCTGTATATATATATATATATATATATATATATATATATATATATATATATATATATATATATATATATATATATATATATATATATATATATATTCAAATAAGCCAAAAATAGATATGGCTTATTTGAATATGAAAAACACGTCTAAATGTGCAAAATTTATTCTGTATATATATATATATATATATATATATATATATACATACATATATATATATATATATATATATATATATATATTAATAAAATCTATTCACTTTCTATAGGGTTAAACGATAAATATATATGGAAACATGCGCCCACACACACTCACACACACACACACACATATATGTATATATATATATATATATATATATATGTATATATATATATATATGTATATATATATGTATATATAATATATATATATATATATATATATATATATAAACAAAAAATTTATCAACTTTTTCAAAGGTTGAAGAATTAACAAATCATACCTATACATACTTCCACATGTACACCACACAAGAACTTGAAAAAGATATCCGACATTGTGATTCATGCATCAGGAAAAACACTATGCTAAGCAAAGTGTGGTATCTAGTTTCACATAAACTACGAAGTTATACGTGAATCCATTTTGATGATCTAAAATGTCTTATATTTCGCTGCTCTTTATATTAGGGATCCCCTTTCCTATATATATAAATGATGTTCTTGTATTTTTATTCTCATTGAGTCCGATGACGTCAACAAGACGAAAGGACAAACTCCAAACAAGTCTTCTTTTTTTCCATGGCTTTATTTTATGTCAATAAAATGACAGCAGTCGTGATTTATACACACACACAATATATATATATATATTCACATACATATATATAGGCCTACATACACAAATATATATACATATATATATGCAACATACTTATACATATATATTTATATATACATTAATCAAGCACACATACATATACATATATATATATATATATATATATATATATATATATTAAGCTTTTTCCCAAAACAAGGGGTGGAAGCAGATAAGAAAAACACATGTATATATGGTCAACGAAATTAATCTATAGAAAAGATATGCAGAGGACTCCGGCATTGCACAACAATCTAAGGCCAAACGAAGTATTCGTTTCAGAGATCTTAAGTTAAACAAAGCTAAGCCACTGAGTTGCTTAGTCAAAGTGGAACCTGAGTAATCTTTATTGGCCGTTAAATTAAGGAGAATTCAACCTCTCTTTCTGGCAGTGCTGATTAATCGAACAAATTGGCCTATTATCTTTAGGAAGGTTGGATGACTTTAACCCTCATCCCTCTCTCCCAGAGAGAGAGCCTTTACGACCAACTTGGTTAAAGGGGGGGGGGGGTGGAAGGGGAAGTGGAAGGGTGGGGGGGGGGGGACTGGGGGACTTCGCTGCACTAAGATGTCCTGTGGGATAAAAAGGAGCCAATGGACGCAGCCAAGCGCGTTTTTTTGCTATTAAAACTGTTTACATATAAACCTAGTACGAGTTGACGACTATTTTTCCTTTCAACACCTGGACTCTTAAAATGTTTTTTTTTTCTCTTTAATCCCATAGTTCACTAATAAGCTGATAAACATTTTTACATAAACACTAGAGAGAGAGAGAGAGAGAGAGAGAGAGAGAGAGAGAGAGAGAGAGAGAGAGAGAGAGAGAGAGAGAGAGAGAACGCGTTCCTAGCTTTCTTACTAATGTTACGCATTCACAGATCTGAACTACGAAATTATTCTTAATTCCATTTTGACAAGCTCTCACACCACTTTTCCCTCAATTATATATATATATATATATATATATATATATATATATATATATATATATGTGTGTGTGTGTGTGTGTATGTATGTATGTATGTATGTATGTACATCATCTTCTCCTACGTCTATTGACGCAAAGGCCTTGCTTAGATTTCGCCAGTCGTCTCTTTTAAAGCAATACTTCTCCATTCGTCATCTCCTACTTCGCGCTTCAGTCCTCAGCCATGTAGGCCTGGTTCTTCGGACTCTTGTAGTGTCTTGTGGAGCCCAGTTGAAAGTTTGGTGATCTAATCTCTCTTGGGGAGTGTGAAGAGCATGTCCAATCTATCTCCATCTACCCCTCACCATGATCTAATCTATATATGGCACTCAAGTAATTATGATTCCCTTTCTAATCTTGTCCTGCCATTTGACTCCCAATAATCTTTTTACGGTTTTGTTTTCAAATCTACTAAATTTGTTGGATATTGTTTAAATATCATACCACGATTCACATCCTTACACACCGATCTCACTAAACTGATATACAGCCTGATTTTTTATGTGTAATTTCAGGCGATTTGATTTCCATATTTTTCTTAACCTAGCCATATATATATATACATATATATATATATATATATATATATATATATATATATATATATATGTGTGTGTGTGTGCGTGTGAGTGTGTACATTATATTTGTTCTCATGCGATGAGTCCCCATAAGAACAACACAAGTCACAGTTACACTAATCATCGAACTATTAAATCGTAGTGAAACGAAACTTCCACATCATTAGTCAGATCATTCGAGTAAAGCTCATCAGCAGCGTATTGAACCTGTACCATACGTGTATCACATACGCTCGTACACTGTGATGGTATTTCCCTCGAGTCGCACTGATAGCCTGTTTATGCCTGTATCTTCTTGATTCATTGTTTTTTTAATTGTGCCCTTCTCCACTGGAACGGGTTGTATATATACTCATGTTCCGTCCAAAATAGTTGCATTCTCCCAGCTTCTAAGTTACTACTTAACTGGTCCATCCGCACATTAAATGGTGCATCCCTACAAACCCCACACCACTCATGCTGTTCCTGGAGCTCAAGTCCTCTTTTTATCCAATATATCTTTCACACCTCCTACCTCCTTGCAATTGTAAAATAATATAATTTTTTCACTAAATTACTGCAATGTCTTTAATTCTTTCCACATGACCAAACCACCTCAAATACATTAACCCATCATTTCACATTTTACAACTTACGCATATCTCCAAATTTCCCAACCTATATATTTTTCTTTCATTAAACATTTTACCGAACAGTTCATCTTAACACAGTAAACCACCTTCCTTCAATTACATTCAACCTCCATATTTCACTTTCATGAAAAATAAATGTCTCAATATTCACTTCATATCCTGCTACCTTTATTACATCTCTTATTCTGTGATTCGCTCTTTTCTCATCTTGCCATTATCGATTATGCTATAATAACATACTTATACGATTAAACCACTTGCTTTAATAATAATATTTATCACTCCATCTCCCCAATTTCCAATTACTTGCATTGCCTTAACTTTGATCATGTTTTCCCTCAAAATTATTCTCTCTGATACTTTCAAACTTTATCAGCTTCTCCAGTTGGTCTTCATTGTCTCCCCATCACACTAATAACCATCTGAAAATATCAACCATACCATAATACCATATGCAAATTTACTTTTGAGAAACACATTAGGTCTGTGTCTTCTTCAATTTCACAAAAAAATTGGCTTATTGAGAAAGTCTTTTATGATTTTCGGTGATCAATCTATTCTGAAGAAGTGTTTTAATTCTTTCATTATACCTTGTTTTGAGTATTGTTCTCCTGCCTGGTGTTCAGCTGCTGATTCTCATCTTAATTTGTTGGAGAGAAACTTACGGTTTATTAAATTTCTTATTCCTGATCTAGATATTAATCTTTGGCACCGTCGTTCAATTAGTTCATTATGCATGCTGCATAAGATTTTTCATAACTCTGACCATCCTTTAAATTTAGATCTCCCTGGACAATTCTATCCTGTTCGTAATACTAGGCAGGCAGTTAATTCTAATAGCCAGGCATTCTCCACCATGAGGCTCAATACTACACAGTATTCTAGAAGTTTTATTCCAGCTGTTACCAGGTTGTGGAATAATCTTCCTAATCGTTGAATCAGTAGAACTTCAAAAGTTCAAAGTTGGAGCAAATTTTTTAATGTTGACCAGGCTGACATGAGTGTTTTTATAGTTTATATATGACATATTTGTTTTTGACGTTGTTAATAGTTTATTTAGGACATATCTGTTTTGACGCTGTTACTGTTTTAGAATGATTTATTGTTAACTTGTTCTCATCATTTAATTATTTCCTTATTTCCTTTCCTCACTGGGCTATTTTTTCCTGTTGGAGCCCTTGGGCTTACAGCATCTTGCTTTTCCAACTATGGTTGTAGCTGGGCTAGTAATAATAATAATAATAATAATAATAATAATAATAATACCCCATTCAAAATTAATTTCTTATACCACATCTTTATGTCTACAACCAGTCATTTTTAAAACCTGACATATACAATTTTTATGAAGTATATTGCATTAATATATATATATATATATATATATATATATATATATATATATATATATATATATATATGTGTGTGTGTGTGTGTGTGTGTGTGTGTGTACATGTCTACTTGAGCACGAACACACACATATGTATATATACATACATACACACACATGCATATATATATATATATATATATATATATATATATATATATATATATATATATATATATATATATATATATATATATATATATATACAGTATTAGTGGTGTCTAAAGTCGAAGAAAGAATCTCCCTCCTTAGACAAACTAAGCTCCGGTTAGTTTTCATGATAATACGAAAACTGTATTTACGTTTTTCTATTTAATATTTGCTGTCAACACGTGTTAAATCACATTTTTACGTGATTCTTCTTCAGGACTACATTGGTTGAACGATGGAATAACACTTAAATATCAAAGCTATGGCGGTGAAAATTTATAATACAAAAACATTTGGATACTCCGAACGTAATTAATAAGTATTAATGAATGAAATTTTTATGATTGAATTTGAAATGAATAGATAATTTTTTCACAAGGCTTCGCAGAATTTCTTGGCCGATCTCAAAACATTTCCAACTGTTCGACAAAGCTCACGGTTCCAATCTAGCGAAATGATTGACGTCAGATCTTCAGGAACGTTATCTCTTGTCCAAAACAGAATCAATTGGGATGATTACTCGTCCCTTAAAAAAATCTACATTTGTAATCTGCGTTGATCTCGGATTTATTTGATTCCCTTTATAGCGGTATACTTATGATAAGCTGTGGAATTACCTTACTACGACAAATAAAATTAGATGGTCCCAATTGTTACGTCAATACAACCTCCATTTTGATGTACTCCAAATTATACTTTTATGAGAGCTGTGTACATATTTAACACGGTTTAAATTTCAGTAAATATGGTAATAAAAAACTAAGTCGGCACAATTTTTAAAATGGGAATTCCACAATGGTAGAATATTGTATAGCAAAATTGCCTTGAGTAATTTTCCGGAGAACAGTACGAAAGAACGTACACAAGATTTTGTGTCCTTTATTCATATATATACACACATATATATATATATATATATATATATATATATATATATATATATATATATGTGTGTGTGTGTGTGTGTATATATATATATATATACATATATATATACATATATATATATACATATATATATATACATATATATATATATATATATATACATATATATATATATATGAGAGAGAGAGAGAGAGAGAGAGAGAGAGAGAGAGAGAGAGAGAGAGAGAGCAATTAGTGACTATATTATTTGTGCTTTGTCGTAAAAATAAAAAATACAAACGAGACGTTTTTTCTTTTTTTACTCTAGATCCATTTGCGATATTACGAAAAAGCACAAGTTCCATAAAAAGGTGGACAAAAATTTTGAATTAAATAAATCCCCAGCATACAAGAAACAGCTTCAGACATCTTATCCCAAGAAGAAAATAATTTTTCTTCCTTTCTACCTTGGTCGTCTTGTGGACTGTCACAATGTGTAACTGATTAGGTGGCTTTGTCAACCACGAAACCACCGACTATTGTGGTGGTTTTACGCTAAAGAGTTTCACCGGGTATGGCTTTCAAGTCACAAAGGCGATAACGTTCGCGTGTTCACGTTCACTTGCGTGGTTGGTTGTAGGAAGCCTGGGTGTGTTATAGTGGTTCCCAAACTGGGGGAAATTTCCCCCAGGGGGGAAATTTGAAGCTTCTAGGGGAGAAATAATTACACTACCTTCTAACTAAAACAAGCGGAAAATGTCCTCAAATGAGCAAACAAAAGTCCTTTTATTTGTTATCAACCGCCTCTATGGCTATGCTTAGTTGTTACTAACTGCTCTTTATCCAATTTACTCTTTAATTATATGTTTAAATGTATATTTGCACATTTGAAAAATAAATTACTAAATACTCTCAAGTGTGTTTTAACTACTCTTTCCCTCATACCCATGCAGGGGGAAATCTAGATGGTTGAACTGGGTGCAGGGGGGAAATGACAAAAAAAAGTTTGAGAAGCACTGGAACTTTAGAATTATAATACCGGCTCTCATGAGTCTTTCATGCCAAAATTTCCTTTGAAAAAAAAAAAGGAGATTCCATAATCTTTAAAAATAGTGTCGAAAAATTGAAATATTTCCTTTTCTTTGTTTCTATCCTTTTAAAATCGTCACAAACCTTTCTCCAAAAATGATAGCTAGATCCTTTTCAATTTTATTACAAAACCACGGTTTTATCTATGCTAGTGAGTAACATCAAAGTGGAAAATATTCTATTATGTTTATTTCCTTTGTAAAAAAGTAAATTAACTGATACACATTGAACATTTTTGTATCCCCTAGGCTGTAATAAGTGTGTATATATATATATATATATATATATATATATATATATATATATATATATATATATATATATATATATATATATATATATATATATATATATATGAGAGAGAGAGAGAGAGAGAGAGAGAGAGAGAGAGAGAGAGAGAGAGACGACTGTAAATATTTTTGCACAGGAGTATCCACGCGAGGGACATTAATTAACAAATAAAAAAGCGTTCGAGATTCTAAGATGCATATTTATACCGCAAATTTGCAAACTTGGCTTTGTTTTTGTCCCTATTAACTCA
>NC_090730.1:146082204-146097204 GCF_036898095.1 Palaemon carinicauda
TTCTTTCATTCTACCTTGTTTCGAGTATTGTTCTCCTGTCTGGTCTTCAGCTGCTGATTCTCATCTTAATTTGTTGGACAGGACCTTACGGTCTATTAATTTCTTATTCCAGATCTCAGTATTAATCTCTGGCACCGTCGTTCAATTAGTTCGTTATGCATGTTGCATAGGATTTTCCATAATTCTGATCATCCTTTACATTCAGATCTTCCCGGATAGTACCACCCTGCTCATAATAATAGGTATACAGTTAATTCTAATACTGTACAGTAGTCAGGCCTTCTCCATCAATACTACACAGTATTCTATAAGTTTTATTCCAGCTTTGACCAAGTTATGAAATGATCTTCCTAATCGGATAGTTGAATCGGTAGAACTTCAAAAGTTCAAAGTTGCAGCAAATGTTTTTATGTTGAATGCACAAACATATGTCTCTCTTTATAATTTATATATGAAAGATCTGTTTTAATGTTATTACTGTTCTGACATTTTATTGTTTTAACATTGTTACTGTTCTTAAAATATTTTATTGTTTTAATATTGTTACTGTTCTTAAAATACTCAATTTTTTATTTCTTTTCGTATAGTTTATTAATTCCCTTATTTCCTTTCCTCACTAGGCTATTTTTCCCCGTTGAGCCCTTGGGCTTACATTATCCTGCTTTTCCAGCTAGGGTTATAGCTTGGCCAGTAATAATAATAATAATAATAATAATAATAAATATAATAATAATAATAATAATAACAGAAGTGTATCGAAATTAATGAAACCAACTGTAACCGTTCGCCCTGATTAGATTTTAGCAAACAATAACCCCACGTAAGATAACAAACTTAGCAGGAGACAGAAATGAATACTGGATCAAGCAAATTACGAAAGGAGAATCTGTATGTCTTCCAAGTGGCAAGAAACAGCAGACTGAGTAAAGAAGTATTTTTTATGAAAGTAGGGTTTGATTTGGGTAGTTGATGAACAGGATTTTATCAAGTAAAAGTAAGTAATTTGACAATTATTCATATTCAATTTTGTAACATTTTGAACACTTTCTGCTGAATAAAATTATTCATAGGATAACGGAATCATTTCTTGAATAGAACTGTTTTTCCTTGGGAGAAATTAACGGCGTAATAAAATTTTACGCCTCATTTTCAAACCTCCTTGTTAAAGGTCAACGATACGAATCGAATACATAATTGTACGTTTGTCTGACGTTGACCTTCCCCATATCATGAAAATATGTTTCCCCCCTTTTTATGCATTTATTTTAATAATGGCTTATTCGCTAATGTAATTTTATGATTATTGTTATATAAAACAATTTTCTGTTAAGACAGCATTTGAAGGCATCATAGTGTATTGCTCCTTAGATTTTATTGTTAATTTAGTACTTTTGTCAATTATAAATTATTTGATTTATGGTGCATGAATTATGTTTTTATGATCTTAGAAGAGGTTAGAAAACTGAACACGATCACAAGATTAACTCTTCTGCATAACTAAAATATAGCATTTTCACATTAAGCACACTTGAAATACAGATGAGTTACATGTAGTAGGTTGGCCAAGGCACCCGCCACCCCATGAGATACTACCGCTAAAGAGTTATGAGGCCTTTTGACTGGCCAGACAGTAGTATATTGGATCCTTCTCTCTGGTTACGGTTCATTTTCCCATTGCCTACACACACACACCGATTAGTCTAGCCTATTCTTTATATATTCTCCTCTGTCCTTATAAACCTGACAACACTAAGATTACCAAACAATTTTTCTTTACCCAAGGGTTACAGCACCGAAATTGTTCTGCGGCCACTACTCCTCTTGGTAAGGGTAGAAGAGACTCTTTAGCTATGGTAAGAAGCTCTTCTAGGAGAAGGACACTTCAAAATCAAACCATTGTTCTCTAGTCTTAGGCAGTTACATAACCTCTGTGCCATGGTCTTCCACTGTCTTGGGTTAGAGTTCTCTTGCTTGAGGGTACACCCTGGCACACTGTTCTATCTTATTTCTTTTCCTGTAGTTTTATTAAAAGTTTTTATAGTTTATATAGGAGATATTGATTTTAATGTTGTTACTCTTCTTAAAATATTCTAATTTTTTCTCGTTTCCTTTCCTCACTGAGCTATTTTGCCTGTTGGAGCCCCTGGGCTTATATCATCTTGCTTTTCCAACTAGTTCCAACTAGGGTTGTAACTTAGCAAGTAATAATCATAATAATAATAATAATAATATGAGTGGTGGAACTGTAGAAAGAATTTTGGTGATGAGATGCATGTTCAGGAGGTAACATAACGCACAAACTAGTATTCTAAATTTGTTTTCATTAATATATTAATCCTTTTGAACCCCTGCCTATTTTAATATAATTCCTCTCTGATTTTACTATAGATTTTATGTATTAGGATATATTTTGTATTAACTGTAGCTTTGTCCTTAATGGATATCTCCATTCATAAAGATGATTGTTGCGCCTTTTTTTATACCAACATTGGTTTAGACTCTTAAAATAAAAATCCTACTGGGAAAAAAAATGAAGTAAAGTATGTGCTGTTGAAATGATTCCTGCTTTATTCCAGAATTAAAGATGCGTTAATCTCCAGTTATTGTTTATGGTTATGGACCTCTATTAACTGGTTGCTATGTTATGAAGTTAGACAGAGTACGGACACCCATTTCTTTCCTACATTCCTCCTCGCAGTCATCTAAGCTCGGACTATGAAGGATTTAACCCTCCCACGGAGGACTTAAAGGGCCTGACATGGTAGTAAATCCCCAGCGAAGGGTAGGAAGGGACAGGTAGAAGGAAAAGGTGACAGAATAAAAGAAGAGATCAGTATTCGGTGACGTTTTTTAAGTCTATTTCAAACTCTCACCAACACTGACAGTAAATATCTATTGTGACAAGGCTTCCGACGATAGACCACCATGGCGATTTAAAAAACCTACTCTCTCTATCGCGATTTTAGTTTGCTTTCCTCCCATAATACAACCCTTCTGCTTTGTCATATATATGGACACTACAACGAAAGGTTGCTTCCTTCTACAAGCAAGCAAGCAACAGGGTGAAACGGGTAAGCTCCGCCCTGAGGATTGAAGTGGGAAAGTTTGCTGTTGATTAAACTTGCATTCTAGGTTGAAATATCACCAAAAACTGAAGAAACCAGAATCTCAGATCATTGTCCAGCATTACAGTTCAGTATGAAATCAAGGCTTCGTGCGATAATGCAGATATATCGTGAGGGAATAGAGAATTAAATTACTATCAACGAAGGTTCAGTTAAATATCTGTTGCTATATGAAGAGTTCAAGTTCATAACGTATTTGTATAATTATTGTTGTAATTTATGGAGCATAGATGTAAATTAGTCTCAAGATCAAATAATTTTTACTGAACAGTTCGATGGGTTTGTTCATAATATTAAGCTATAAAGCTATTAAGATATAATCACCTTTAAATAAACTTTGCTCCTCAATTACATTAGGAATTAGCACAATAAGCTATTGTTTCACGCAGGAAAGTCTGACTTTCAAACAATGATTAATCATTCGCCTATGGTATATTGTAACTCGATTAAAAATTGTTCCGCAAACGTTCTAATTGCAGCCTTACAGATAATTAAATAAGATACTAAATATAAAGACATTATATATTGTTATATCATTACTATATATAAAGACGGGATTTGTTGCATTTTGTTAATTTTCATGCATATTTTCATTAACATATAACTGTTAATTATTGCTTATATGATATTTATACGCGTTTTCTATTTCAAAATTATTGCCATATTAATTGATAGTCATTGAAGGAATATGACACTTGATTGACGATTTTCCTTACAAGGCAACAAATGTTCTCATTTTCAATCATAGAAAAGAATAGTTGCAGATTCAGTAAATTCATCCTTTGCTTCAAGACTAGAATTGTTTTATGTGTATGTAACGTACGAGAGAGAGAGAGAGAGAGAGAGAGAGAGAGAGAGAGAGAGAGAAGACTGACATGGTATGGACGTATGAAGAGACGAGAGGAAGACCATCCGATAAGGAAGATGATGGATATGGGCCTTCCAGGTGGGAGAAGGTTAGCTAGACCGAAATTGCGATGGATTGATTGTGTAAAAAAAGATGCGAGGGAGTTGGGATTGAGCGAGGAGGATCCACTGAACCGAAGTAAATGGAAGAATGTGTTAAGAACCATTACAGCTACCCCAAATAAGACACAAGCTTGTAGAGAAAGAAGTACTGTATAAATCAGTATTTTCTACGTGAAATAGCCAGTCTATGAAACTGCCTACTGTGTGGTAAACAGATCTCTATTATATTGTGTATATATTTCTTGGTTTGTTGCACATTTATATTACATATCTGCATACCATCTGATGCACAATATCTTAAGATAACTCTTAACAATGTATTTATGAAAGTTGAAAGTTATATGAAAAATATTTGTCATATCAAAATTGTCCGAGTCTATTTCATTGCCTATTTCAATCAGTAATTAAAGCTAAGGTCCTTTGGAAAATTGTAAATTGACCAGCTATTCATATTCTTATTATTCTGACCTTCTGTATATTACCATGTTTGTTATTGCTAACAATAAAAAAACAGTATTATTCTGCCAATTTCAAGTTTGAGTGAGCGATTATTACGAAATAATTCAAAATTCATTTCTAAAAGTACTTGCATTCTACATAATCAATTTTGATTCATGGGGCTGTGCTTCCCTGGTTGTATCACACACCATAATCCTTCAATTCAAATATTCAATTTCACTATTTTGCTCTATGTTGTTCAGTGAATAATTCCACAGTCGTTTTCCTATCATATTTAACTTTATCTACCTAGAGTATTTAAATATGTCTTCAAATATCTATAAATTCTGAAAAAATTTAATATTCAAGCAATTACCAGAAACTCTATAATGTACTTTAAAAACGCCAATAAATTCAGTATATGAGAAAAGATAAAGATCTAGATGAAAGCAGATTTCTTGCCTCAGAAATATTTCAGGATATTGTGGCGAACTCTCTTATGAGAACTAAAGCAGACACATTGCTAAAAGTTAAGATGTACAATACGCATTTTAGCTTGTAAATGGAATGATTAATGTTTCAAGATTTAATTAATTGCATTAGTCAGTGAGGAGTTGCGGGTTCCAAAGAGCTCAATTCTAGGATTCAAACTTTAGAGACCGTTCTTTCCATGCCACTAAAACGTATTTCAGACAGGTGACTTAGCCATCGTGGAAATATTTTTTACGCTGTAGGCCTCTGCCCTACGTGGCACTATAAATGCATGGGGATGTATTTGGGTTTAAATTGTCTTAACGATACGATATAACGGAGAATCGAATATGAATGGGTTCCTTTATCAAGTAAAATATAACTTATGAATCAAGTAACGATAGAAATTGAGCAATCTTTCATGTGGCCATAGTTGGTCACGTTCATCAGTCACATACGAAGATAAGTAGCTTGCGTCTATGAATAAAGTGTAAATGTCAGGTATTGATTTCGGCAATGTTAAACACATCACGAAAAAGACTACAGTATTTTAACAAGTTTTCATTCATTTATAGAAGCTGGACAATAAGTAATTCATAATGAAACTACATGCAAACAACAATGATTTCTGTACAAGTATCTAGATTCTAAAGCATAAAAAGCAAGATATATAAAAGGCGGATTTTTAACTCCACACCAAAAAAGGAAAAGGAAGGATAAGAGCAAGAAAACATCAATCCAGAGCAGTCAATGGCAAGGGTAAGCATGAAGGGGTAAATAAGAGGTTCCAAGAAGATTGCACCTGCTCTCACACATAAGCCAAACAACCGGGTAAGAACGAAATGCGTATGACGAACGAGGCTTGATTCCTAGTTGTCCGAGATCTTGCCAAAGCAGTGTAGGATATTACGACTTTTAGGCGTGAGGACCAGGAGGCTATTGTTATTTATCTCTCTCTCTCTCTCTCTCTCTCTCTCTCTCTCTCTCTCTCTCTCTCTCTCTGGAGAGGGAGTGGGAGACGAAGAGCAAAGGCGTATCTTGTTCAGGGCAATATACGCCAACTTCAATTACGATACTTTTGCCGATAAGAGGTGGCGCGTAGAAAAGCGAATGAAGAATGAAGTTTTAACAGGATGGATGGGATGAGGGTTAAAGAGGAAGAACGCACTTACCAGAGGGAGATGTCAATATGTGGTATTATCAACGAAATGAGTAAGGACAGGTGAGAGACAACAGGAGACTTTTTTTTTTATCTTATCTATTATATTAGCCTGAATTGTCCCTATTTTATAAATCTCATTGAATAATATTTCATGGTTTTTCATTAACATTTTGATGAATTGCAATACTTAAAAAATCTTGTACCTCTAGGTTATAACAGCAGTAACAATTACAATGATAAAATAATCATAAAATCCTTATGATCTATAACGAATATGGTCTGAATTATGGCAATTTAGCGACTAACACTACGGATGCTACCTCTACACATCCAATGGTCAGAAAACTCGTCTTGCCAAGGAGAGACCCCAGGTTCGAATCCCGAGCAAGCAATAATACTTTTTGCAAATTACGTTAAATATTATTATGATTCCGTGAGCTTTTGGTGGAAATAGGCATAAGGTTAGCGAAGACTGGCTGAGAAAAGGGTGCTATTTTCTTCTGAAGCCGTATCTGATACGACAGTGTTTCTCATAATTTTGGCGGTTGGGTCGAAAGGTTAGGAGGAGTGGGGCCAGAAAATGCAAATGGGTCGTAAGCAGTCAAAGAGAAAATTTAGTTTGGGAGCTATAGGCATCTAGTCAATGACTATTGATTGATTGATTGATTGATTTGAGGGTTCTGGTATCCTGATCTAGTCCGGACGATTGACTGATTTGAGGTTTTTTGGCATCGTGATCTAGTCCTGACGACTGATTGATTGATTGATTGATTAGAGGTTTTCTGGCATCCTGATCTGGTCCTGATAAACCGTCATGTATCGCTCACTCGGTTCGACACAAGTAAAACTGAACTACTTATACTGTACTCGTCTACTCATTTGCCCCAATCACATACGAAGGTTCCTCCGCAAATGACGCAAATTTACAGGCTGTTCTTGCAGTAAACGGAGTAGTAAGATGGTGTGCCGTCATATAAGTCATTTAATTTAAAACGACGACATAGCCGCCACTCGTATCAACACAGCAACAAGACATTCGGTAAGTTGTAAAATTAATGAATTTAAAAAGTATCACTGGTTTATTAATCATTATGCTTTTTATTTACTTAGACTTTTCCTATCATTAAATTTCTTGATTCCAGTTCATTCTTTATCAATGGCAAACTCTTCACACTTGACGCTGGACAGCCGAAGGTTAATCGAGACTAGTTTATACTGAAACCATTTCATCCCCAAACTCCAACTTGAAGATATTATGGCTTTCAGTTTAAAAGTCTACCCCAGTAACCCATTTTAATAAATTAAGCATCGTATACAGGTATTAATACTACTGATCATTATTCAATAAAACTTGAAATGGTAGAAGTGAGATATTAAGGATTATGCTGCGGTAAGACTGATCACTCTCTGAGCTAGGTTAAGCAATGTGGAGTCAGGTCAATATCGATGGGAGACTGTCAAGAAAAGGAAGACAAGGAACCAGACGAGGAACCCTAGATCCTGCAAGGAACATACGAATTCACAGGACAGGTCTTAAGTTTAGACACACACACACACACACACACATATATATACACACACATATATATATACACACACATATATATATATATATATATATATATATATATATATATATATATATATATATATATATGTGTGTGTGTGTGTGTGTGTGTGTTAAGACACTCACCCCCAAACGGCAAATCCCTATCAATGAATCAGGTACCATAAGATGAATTAACAGGTGGCAAGATTGGAGATGGGGAGGAAAATATCAGATATTGTCGATCTGAGCTTCCCTCAAAAAAATAAACCCTATCATAATTAAAAGAGGCGGCAGGGGGGGGGGGGGCGGCGGCGTTCAGGTAATCGTCACTCCTCCACCGGGGTTCAACCAATCATCGGATTCTCCTGCTCTCGATAAATGATGGCTACCTACTCGTTACCGGGCAACACTGACTCCTTCTTCGGCTCCAACTGACTTCGACAGGTAACCCGAAACACGAGCCATCAATCAGCCAGATGGAACGATGCCAATAAACTTCACCGTATAAAATCTTCTCCTAAAACCAAAACACAGTTCCATAAGACAGGAAAAGTTATAAATGAGGGATTAGTGACAGTATTAGGTAGGGGCGTCCTATTCTAGTCTTCGTGGCTTAATTAGTCTGGTTTAATACTGGTTTTAAGAATTAATTACATACGTGTGTGAATTTCATATCAGGAAGGGATTTGATTGATAAGATCCAATAACGAGAGGCAGATTTGTAGATAACTAAATATTCACACCTGACAATTAGTTGTTTGTTTTTGACGGATTGGTTCTTTTAAACGGCGTTTAACACCAAAGGGCATAAACACCGTATGATTATAAGTCGGTGGCATTTGTATGACCGCATGCCGGTAAGAAAGGACGTCCAGTTATCTGAAATAATAATACTGTATCGACTCTTATCTTTGGTTATATCTAAAATAAATTTATATCCCAGAATAACCATTTAACATAAGGCTAAATTCAAAGTTTGTAGAAATATAAATAAACTTGAAACATTATTACCAAGATGAAATTGGATCTATTGTAGGATCATATCAGGAAAAAAATTCTAATCCCCCCACCCCCCCAAAAAAAATAAATCATAAACTTAGAGGCTAATATAATGACGGTGTCATGAAAAGTCTAGAAATTCAGTTAGTGGAAGAAAATCTTCAACTTTAAAGTCTATTATGATCTATACAACCACAGAGCGAAAATAAATGAATATTTTCTGAAATAAAAAGGATTTTTTCAAATACACCATATGTCAAGAAAATCTTTCCTTGGAAAATAACACTACCTTTAGGCATAAAGCCTGTTTCAGGGGAAAAAACTGCGTCTTGAAAACTATTTTTTGTACTAATCTATTTGTTGATAAGAGGCTGTGAAAGGGGCGCAGAAGAGAAAGGAAAAAAAAATTAACTTTTTTGATGACGAATACCTGTAGAATGGCTCCACCCCGCCGGGATGGACGATTGCTTCGCAGAGAGAGAGAGAGAGAGAGAGAGAGAGAGAGAGAGAGAGAGAGAGAGAGAGAGAGAGAGAGAGAGAGAGAGAGAGAATAGGACCTACGAAGCGGAAGGTCTGAAAGGAATAGAACAAGCAAAGGGAACAGAAAACATGGAAGGGGTCCTGTTGTTGAGGGTAGGATAGTAAGAGTCGAAGGAGAAGGAGGAGGAGGAGGGCCAAGGAAAAGAAGAAGAAGGAAAAGAAAAGGGAGAAGACCGGGAGGGAGTAGCAGCAGGGTGTGGTGGTACCCAAGGGTGGTACCCACAGGTTACAGATGGGACCGAAGGGGGCAGGTTTTGGACGGGTATCTCGATGGGGTTTGTCGTGTGTGATGGTCAGTTACTTGTTGGGCGTGGGACGGGTGAGGAATTGCTGCTGTGCCCTGAGAGCCAGACCCGTTAGGACGCGACGCCCTCGGAGGAGGAGGAGAACTCGAGTTTTGTTGTTTTGTGTCAATAAAGGAGGACTTGAAGGTCTTTCTTTTAAAGTATTATATGAGAGATTTTATTAAAGAATATAAACCCTTGTGATCTGTGACTTTACATAGTGAAGTGCGATCCGAAGATGACGTAAGAAGAGTACCAAAAGGTGAGTATATGTTTCTAAATAATTTTACGACAATAACAAATAATAATTTTACCACAATAAAAAATTATAAAAAATATCCTTTCAATTCAGAAAAGCATGGCTGGAAATGTCTCAATAAACTGGACGCTGGTGCGTTATGATTTGCTTCAGGAATGTCCTGGAAGCGCTCTTTTTTTCTCTCTTTCTTTAATTACCATTTGGATGAGGGCAAACAGACCTTGAAGGTGGCTTATAGAACCGATCTATTCCAAGAAAAGTTTAATTTTTCTAATTCGTTTTCTTTCTATAATGAAGATTCTTTAAACGCAATTTTGTTTTTTCGTGTTAGGCATTACAGAATTGCACGATAAATAGAATCCCGTCACGTGATAGGAAAGCCAGATAGAGGAGAAAACAGAGTAAATGACTTATGAATACTTATAAATAGAAGAAAATATAAGATAAAAATGAAACAAGTATCATAAAGAATAAACAAAGAAAAAGAAATTAAAAGGGCATAGTTTTTAAGCAGCATTACATCCTATTTCAAATGTATGAAATTCAACATATCTGACACTTCTTAGAAGATTCTAAAAACAAAGAAAATGGAACACATTGGTTCGGTCTGTTATGATTATGTACTGAATTGTTTTTTAATAAAAATAATTATATTTCCAGGATACGCACCTGTGTTTGTTCATTAGTAAGCACCTTAATAAATAGATGTGTATTCTTACATTATATTAGTTGCTGTATCTTGAAAGGAAAAAAGAGAAAGCAATTCTTTATCTTCTACTGCGTGTTAGACTATAACAACATGCCAGTCGCAAACCCGAACTGTGAATATCGCCAATCTAGGTTAAAATCTATCATTCGGTATAACTCAGGTGTGATTTTGGTCAAAGCTTATCTTGGCCCTTCGCCCCGCAGGTCTCTGGAGTCCTATGGAATGCCAGAGATGGGGCAGATCAGGGAGATTGATGAGATGCAGGTAGAAAGTTGAGCCTGAAATTACACACATTTGTTACTTTGCCGCAAAACGCTTTGATGATCTGCCGAAATAATATAAGGGACCGTCACCGCCGTTCTTGTTCTATTTGCCTTTTGTCTCTTCTTTTTATCGCCTGTCTTTCAAATTTCATTTAATGGATTTTTTTTCTTTCTGCTTTGAGGCGATACTTGATGGAAACAGTAAGGAGATTGAAGAAAATGGGAAGGGCATATTTCCAGAGAAAACAATTCTGGAATTACGGTACGCTGGAGTAAAGAGTCTATTTCATATTGCGTGTGTATTTGTATATATATGTATGTACATATACAGTATACATACATACATATATATATATATATATATATATATATATATATATATATATATATATATATAGTATATATATGTGTGTGTGTGTCATTTCTTGATAAGGTAGAGCGAAATCATTCAAATATAGATAGGACCACAAACAATACAGAAATGCCCATCAGAATTGTTTACATACATTGAGAGTACTTGAAATCACATTAGATTGCTAATGAGAATGACATATGCTACCCTATTTTCTAGAATAAAGCTGGTCGATTGATTGTCTGTGAATTATTTGGTGTTATTACTGCAATTAATGTTTTTTAGGCGAATGATATTGTTATTGATATTCTAAAAATTGCTCGTCTGCTTCACTCATGAATATTTCAAATGTATTTCTTTTTGTGGATATTTGAGATACAATGTAAACACTGAAAATCGTTTGAATTCTTAGAATTTTTAGGGATTACCAAGAGCTTTAAAAAGAACTAAAATATATTTTGTTAGTTGTCATTACTAAAAATGAAAGACCGTTATTTTTTCTTTATCCTGAGCAAAATTCACCAATAACAACTCTAATGCCATTAATAAAATTCTCGTCTTTCAAATCTATTTCCCAAATGCAAAAAGATTGAGGGAAATATCACCGAGAGCTACCTAACAGATGGTTGACTTTTTAAAAATCAGATTCTATTCAATAATAGCCAATATTTTGTGATCATTATAAAATCGAATTTATTCAGAAGCTAAACTTTTGAAAATTATGAATTGGACTAAACAATCAATTTAAGCTTATAAATATAATGAAATTGCCATGAATATAAGATTCTATTTTATAAATTATTAGAAAAAATATGTACTATATAAGAATAACAATTAATTTCCCAGCTGTTGTCGACGATTCTTTTTAAAGTTCCAAAGTTGCATCTCCATATTGTAATCAAGGTAAAAGAATGAATAAACAACATAGTTCCTAACTGTTATAACCAGATGTTGTTCTTGTATGACTATTAAAGTTAAATGTAACTTTAAAAATTCAAGTCAAATTTGGAATAGCTGGTTAATTTCTTACCTATCACGAACACCTGTGATCACATATACATTAAACATCAAAATTTCTAGTATTCACTGCTTCACAGATTTCCAGGTGACGCCAGTACATTTCCCCCTGTCATTAACGAATAGACTCTCAAGAGAAATGCAAAATTTTATTCCACCAGTCAATCGCACATGCATTTCCGAAGTCGATTGCCAGTTACGTTAAAATCTTTGATTGAGAAATTAAAAAGTACCTTAATCAAATAAATCGATCTTTAACGTCCCGTATAGAATATTTGTTGAATGGAAAGTCTAGTATTTCATAGAAATAGTAATTAATGCGACATGAAATCATTTTTAGAGGACAAACAAATGCATTTTCTATTAAAACTCCCATGAAATCATTTTTAGAGGACAAAAAAAGGCACTTCCTATTAAAACTCCCAATAACAAGTTGATTTCTACAAGCGCATTGATCTGTGAAGTAATGAAATTCAGCGAGAAATTTTCTTGAGCCTTGAGCAAACATGGCTCCTGCTCTATGAATACTAATATGCTATACAGCTTTCAAGGAACTCTTGACATTGAGTACTGTAATTTCAGTTACTTGACGTTTATGAAACTTCAGTGCAACACATTATAAGATGCCGAGTGAGGTGCATTTGGCCGCAATTCTTACAAGATGGTTAACTATGAAGGTCGTTCACGGCAAATGCATCTGGAGTTGGAATAAGTATCATCTTTCGAAGTCTAGATTGAGAGACACAAAAGGTTCAGATGGTACTTTTGTCTTTGTTTATATTTCTCAATTTATGTTTTTTTCTGGGATTTAAAGAGATTATGAATTTGGGCTAGAAAACCCGGCACAGATGCCTGGGAGGCCATTCAACTCCCAAGGAGAAATCCCGCAGTAGCACCATGTAGGAGAAGTAAAGAGAAGTCGGACAGAAAGATGGAAGAAAGGAAGAAGGAACGGAGGTGTAGTAGAAGGTTAAAAGAAAAGGGAATGCAGCTGGGACGTAAGGAACGCTGCAAAAACCTTTCAATAATGCCTACAGTCTACCGCTTGAGGTGCACTGACGGTACTATCCCGGTTCAAGATTTACTTAGTATAATGAAGAATTTGATCTCTCTCTCTCTCTCTCTCTCTCTCTCTCTCTCTCTCTCTCTCTCTCTCTCTCTCTCTCTCTCCATTTATCAAAATGTCACTTAGTTTTTTTCCTTTTGTCTGTTGTTTCCCCCACTCTCTCTCTCTCTCTCTCTCTCTCTCTCTCTCTCCCCTGCATTCACAAAAACGACTAATTGAGCAACCATGGCCATTTGACAAATTTCTTTACCAAGCGAGAGCAGCTACGTCAGCGCATCGCAGTATTTATGAGAGGAAACGACGCATGCTATGAAATTGAAAACGAAAACAAAGGAATCAAATGCACAACGCGATAAAACGTAAACATATGTAGAGTTTGACATCTTACAAACGCACGCATGCACGCGCACATGCGGATGCACAAAACTTGTTCCTCTCAAGCAGTCCCGTAACCCTCTCGCAAAATTGCTTGAGACCAACAAACATAAAATAGTTACGTATTTGTTATTGATATTATATATGTGAGCAGATGAGAAAGGAGCATTGTACAATAATATTGGGTAATAATTTTGGATGTTTTAGAAGCTAATGAATTCTGTCTGAATTGGGAATTAATGATTCTGGTGAAGTTTTACAGCACAGGTGGTTCATCTTTGATTCGTTAATTGAAGAATGAACGTGGTACTGACAGCTGTCATGCATTTTGTTTTTTGTTTTTACAGAATTCACCTTTCTAAGACAAAAGGCATTTTCGAAATCTGTGAAAAACATTCATTAACATTTATCTAGTAACATCAAATCGTACAAAGAACTACCACTTACCAAATATTAAGAAGTACCACTTTCCAAATAATATGATTACCATTTTGAAATTCACTTGGTTACAGTAAATTGTTTTGGTAAAAAAAAAAACAAATAATAAAAAAAATCCTCTTACAGAATTAAAATTGGCAAAAATGTTTAAGTACTGCATAATATTGCAAATAAAGTGGCAACATAAAACTCACAGCGGCATTTGAAAGCAGCCCGATACCCAATATTGATTTTATGCAAGTTTCAAGAAATCCAACAAAATATAATAGCTAACAATACCAGCCCACCTATCACTTTCTTTCGCCATATAAAGCTTTTAAGGGTCAGGGAACCGGTGGCTCTCTCGAGGGAGGAATATTCATTTTCTCCAGAACTTCTTTTTCCCGCTGTTGGTTTGTTTGCAAAACAACTTGCAAGGGACTCTGGGGACAGACATTATGGGACTCTGTTCGCCTCTCTCCAATCCTTCGAAATGGAACTACAGGGTCGTTCTGTGGTTCCTTGCGGTTCCTTAGCCATATCCTTTATCCCATCTCCCACCAGTCCCATTCTCTCTCTCTCTCTCTCTCTCTCTCTCTCTCTCTCTCTCTCTCTCTCCTTTTTCCATTACATCGCCCCATGGTCTCTCTCTTGGTGTGTAGCGTAGCCTAAATGTCTTTTATATAGACAGAATAATTCAAATTTATTTGTGCATAAGCGACCAGTCAGAGAGAGAGAGAGAGAGAGAGAGAGAGAGAGAGAGAGAGAGAGAAATGGGTGATGAAAGATATCATACTAGAGTTGCTTGGCCGAAAGATATGAAATCAGTTAGAAGGGCCGCTTATTAAAGAAGGGCGCCGTGTAATTTCCTTAACTTGTGTGATGCAATTACTTATCTGTAATTCAGGGAAGTTCATCGCGAAAGATTGATTGATAGACACCTTATTTTCTACTGGACGCATCAGTTTTCCTATTGCGAGTCATGGATTCAAACTGAAGTTGCAA
>NC_090730.1:146102204-146109704 GCF_036898095.1 Palaemon carinicauda
ATGTGGATTTGAAACTAAAGAAGTATTTAAAGTTTTAGGAAATAATCTCTAAAACTGCCTCATATGGTCATCCCCGGTGATTGTATTACCCGTCTCACAAGAAGCAATACCGGAGTGCATCAGATTAAGGCGTCGCATGCCCAAATACCGCAATTTAAGCGCCTCATACCACTTCCATAAGAAGTCCGGACGTAGCTGGATCTCCCACGCTACATGGGTTTATCATTTACGCCAGAACGAGCACCTGACTTGAATGGAAAATTAGCGTGGATTTCGGTGCTGTTGTGTTTGCTATTGCGGGGTCAAATCATGCTGTAGTTGCTGTCTCGAGTTTGTTTGTTTGCTGCTGATGGAAATTTTCCGTTTGTTATCACTAACGCTGCTCTTTGATGTTCTAGTTTTTATAACTAATATTTGTTAGGTTTAGGCTCCATTAATACTGGCGTTGTTAAAATTGTTTGTTGTTGTTATCAAAGTGTTAGCAGTTGGTCTAGAGGCTACGACAGTGAAATGTAGTAGGAGGAAGAGTAGGAATAGAAAGTATAAAATTATATATATATATATATATATATATATATTACTGGTTGTCCATTTCATCAACAAATCGTAAATATCTTTAGGATTGACGCTCAAAATATGTAGATTTGGCACAATAAAGAAAAAGTGAGATTCAGAAGATGCGTTACTGCAAAATTCTGAATTATAACTACAGTACACAGTGAAAATTACCCTGACAAGTGATAAATTAGACATTATGTGTTTCGAAGTTGGAAAGTAGATTGAAATCTTAAATAACGAGATGGCTTGGGCACGTGCTGAGGAGAGTCGACCGGAAGAGCCAGGACACTGACAGGCGGAAACGGAAAGACAAAGATCATGGCAAAAGGACATAGACAAGGACCCTAAGTCAGCTAGGAATGTCGGCTGACTGTACATGAGATAAGAGGTTAGACATAGACATCAGACGACCACCCTCGTAAAGTGGAAATCTGACATACAAATATAAATATTTATGAAGGATTATAATGACTCTGTTTACATTTGCTGTTATTGTAGCCATTACTGTTACATTCATAGCTGCTGTGTTCATTGTTTTTCAGTTTTTTTTTTTTTGATAATGTTACAAGTGCTTCTTTTGCTATCCTTATCTCATTTGTAATGTTTATTCTCGAGAGCTCACTTGTTGATTTTTCTCTTGTTCGGTGGCTAAACAATTAGCGGAAGAGGAAGTTACACACGCGTTGTAATGATGTTCTCGTTTTTAAAGACAACAGATTCCACTTCCTCTTCCTCTTTTTATCGCCAGTCCTTCGACTGAGTCAGATAAGATTTTAATTGCATTCGTTGTTCGCCCTGTATAAAATGTATTGTCTTTTTTTTTAAACTGATAACTCCCACCCTTCAAATATATTAATAAACTCTCTCCCTTTTACTCTCATCACATCAATAAGTCCTCGGTTCGGTCATAAAAGAACAACGGAGTTATCTCTGGCCTTTTCTGAAAATAAAAAAAAAAATAAAAAATACACCGCCATTGGAAGGAGTTTTGAGAGAGAGAGAGAGAGAGAGAGAGAGAGAGAGAAATGTTGGTGATAAGCGCTCAGTTAGAAAATAAACTATGATTACCCCCAATTAAAATTTGACAGGGCACAACAACATAAGAAGCCATTTATCAGATATCACACACACACACACATATATATATATATATATATATGTGTGTATATATATATATATATATATATTAGTTGATAAAAACTTATTAAAATGCCGGTATTATCACAGAGGGATACGACTGCCTTTGTTCAAAAGAGTAAATAGTATACATACAAACATATACATGCATGCATGTATGTATATATATACACACACCCATATATATATATATATATACATATATATATATATATATATATATATTCCCTTCTGGGTGGGGATATCTTAGCGTGGTGAAAGGGTTTGTGCATCGCCATTAGAAAAACTGTACTAGTCCGCACCACCATTACTAGGTTGGTTTGCTGTGAGCAATCAGACAAAAGTCTCCTGCCATCATCAATCCGCAATTGGCCAGTGTGGTGATGAAAACTGGCCAAGCCCCTGACATGAATAAAAATATGACTTATGGCCTTTGTCCTGAAGTGGACTAGACACGACTGCATTTGTTATTATTATTATTATTATTATTATTATTATTATTATTATTATATATATATATATATATATATATATCCAAATTCTAGAATAGTTAAAACCTAATCGCTGTGTAGTAGTGTTTATTATATTTACTTCAAAGGTAGGTCCCTTATTTTCCACTATACAAAAACCTAAACGCGTAAATCATGAAGGTGTTGACATTTTATGATGAATGAGCAACTAGGCAAAAAAAATGAAGTAAATGAGAAAATAAGATAAACGGCCATGTTTAAGGGTACATCTGTCATTTCTTTGTAAATGGGTGATGTATTGAACAAACTACTAGTGGTGACTGGGCAGGTAGACCTGTGGTGATTTTAAAATCAACATTCCCTTTCTCGTTGGGAAAATGAGGTCGTTATGTTACTGTGAAATCTATCAAATCCTATTTTTTTGGGGGGGGAGGGGGAATTAAACCTGGGCCAGATATAGTTTGAGTAGCATAAGAATCAATTAAGCCACCAATAAGTAGTTGCATGATTTATAAGGATCTTGGATGTCTCAAACACTTTCTAGTCCATCTGCGGAGACTCCATTTGCTCTTGGGTAGAGCGAATTAGTTTAAACGTTTAGAGAGTTTTTTTATGATCTTGTCTAACTTCTTCTTGAATTCGTTTACCGTGTTACTGTTCACTACGTGCGGTGGAGGTCTGTTCCGTGCATTTGCTATTTTGTATGTAAAGAAATTACCACATTGAGCTGCGTTGTATCTTTTCAATTTCAGTCGTTTACTTCCGCTTCAAATGAACTCAAGTGTCTTATTTCCGTGACATATGTAAACTGCATATGCCGGAAAAAGCAATTAATCTCCATCGAGACAAGATTTATTTCGCTTTCTCGTAGCAAAAGTTGTAACACGCATGTCTCGCCAGCGAGTTGACGCACGTCCGATCCCCGAACTGAGTCAGAACAGCGTTCCATAAAAATCCAGTATAAATCTGATGACTTTAGCAGTGAAGTAAGAATTTGGTTGTTACGAGTTGCAGCTAGTGAAGGTCGGGGTCGGAGTTAGACGGGGAAGAGAAACAGAAAAGATAAAAAGACTTCATAGACTTGAGTGATTAGTACAGTGGCAAAATGGGAGATATGGGGTAATGTGGGGGTGGAATCACTTATCACGATATCTCTCTCTCTCTCTCTCTCTCTCTCTCTCTATATATATATATATATATATATATTTATATATGTACAAATATATATACACATATTTATACACACACACACACACACACACACACATATATATATATATATATATATCCACATACACGTATGCATACATACTGCCATGAGAGTTAGAGAATCCTCGTACTTTACTGTTAAGTACTTTACCCTCTTAAGTAGGAGACTGGCTACTTTCGAAGTTGGAATTTATTTTCACTTCTGTTGATAGCAAGGAGAGCGGTTTTATCGTGAGTGGTAAATGGACACCTATTGGATATTTGTAAAGTATGGAAATCAGTAACACTTGAATTCAATTAAGAACACCGCGATGTTATTTTCTCATAGAAACAGTAAACAAATAATTTTATTTATCAACATATTGCATATAACATCATTACAAAATTTGGTGTATTGTTAACAACTTCGTTATAGTTCTCCAACACATTGCATATAACATCCTAAGCAAATATGGTATATTGTTAACAACTTCGTTATAGTTCTCCAACACATTGCATATAACATCCTTACCAAATTTGGTATATTGTAAACTTCTTCGCTTTATTACTTCGTTACTAGAGCTATTTCAGTGCAGAAACACCAAAATTAAATATATAATTTTCATTGCTTTTCTCATTTCTATAGAAACTCTCCAAGTGGAAAATCTTGAAGCTTACCAGATGATTCAAAACTGGAGGGGGGCCGGATTAGAATTCAAAAGTGGCTCCGCTGCTGATATTTGACCTCGTGTTGCCCAGCAGGAGTAGCCCGTGATGATGGTTTTCAAGTGGAGCAGAATATGGCGAAGTACGCAGAGAGAGAGAGAGAGAGAGAGAGAGAGAGAGAGAGAATTTGATCAGTAAAGAAATAAAAGATGAACACTAGCAATTATACGAGAGAGAGAGAGAGAGAGAGAGAGAGAGAGAGAGAGAGAGATAAGAATTTCGTCAGTAAATAAATAACAGATAAACAATATAGCAATTTTAACAGAGAGAGAGAGAGAGAGAGAGAGAGAGAGAGAGAGAGAAATAAGAATTTCGTCAGTAAATAAATAACAGATAAACAATATAGCAATTATAACACAGAGAGAGAGAGAGAGAGAGAGAGAGAGAGAGATAAGAATTTCGTCAGTAAATAAATAACAGATAAACAATATAGCAATTATAAGAGAGAGAGAGAGAGAGAGAGGAGAGAGAGAGAGAGATCGGAATTTCGCCAGTAAAGAAACAAAAAATGAACAATATAGCAATTATACGAGAGAGAGAGAGAGAGAGAGAGAGAGAGAGAGAGACCTGGTTAGGCACGGGATTCACTGAGTTGGCCTATCAACCAATCAGAAAGTTTAAAATTTTCCTTCTTCTCTACATCGTATAAAAAGCAAGTCTTTGAAACACCCAATGACAAAAGTTTCCTTGGGCGACACTGCTGTCAGCGTTTATAAGTAATTAAGTGCATTTGCCCATATCAGTGAAGTCGATAACACTCTTTTTGTCGCTAAGAACTGAAAATGAAGGCGTGGAGAAAAGTAGAATATATTAATCGCTAAACGAACTGTGATTATTAAACATTTTTATTTTCATTAAGAATATCTTTATGAAAAAAATATCTCTCTAAACATACACAAAAATACTCATACACATATATCAATGTCTATCTATCTATCTATCTGTCTATCTATCTATCTATCTGTCTATCTATCTATATATATATATATATATATATATATATAAATATATATGTGTATATATAATCTCTCTAAACATACACAAAAAGACTCATATATATATATCAGTATCTACCTATCTATCTACCAATCTATCTATCTATATATATATATATATATATATATATATATATATATATATATACTGTATATATAAAATAGGTAGATAGACTGATAAATAAGGATATATAGTTTATATAGTTAAATATATACTGTACATGAATGTACACTGTTTTTGTATTGAAAATTATGTACCTTTCAATGATAAGAAAAAGCTTTGAGATAATCATACATGTTTTGTCCTATTATTCAACGCTGCTGTTTGTCGCTACGCATCAAGTCCCTGGCCTGTCTGGTTTACCTTGAATCAAAAAGTAGGGTTCATCAGATTTGTGCTAGACATAATACCCAGGTCCAGACAGGAGGTCGCAACTGAGCTAGTGATTTGACGGAGATGCACGAGAGATGTTGTCTTATTATGTGTGTGTGTGTGTGGAGAGAGAGAGAGAGAGAGAGAGAGAGAGAGAGAGAGAGAGAGAGAGAGAGAGAGAGAGAGAGGGGGGGGGGGAGGGTAAAAGACTTTGGTAAATTTTTCAAAAATACAAGTGCTTGAACATGGTTAGATTATATATATAAATGTGTGTACATATATATATATATATATATATATATATATATATATATATATATATATATATATATATATATATATATATATATATACTGTATATATTAAATATATATATATATATATATTATATATATATATAGAGAGAGAGAGAGAGAGAGAGAGAGAGAGAGAGAGAGAGAGAGAGAGACATTAATATTATTTTCTAAAATTAATAATTTACATGTCCAACATGATATGCATACAAATGTATGCGTTATCCTGGACCAACTGCTGTAATCATCAGCGCACTAGTGAAAACAGTCCTCCTCCTTATGCGACAACAGTGTGAATACGGCTATTGCCAGACGATCTATCCAGATAGCAAAACACGCGAGGTGTGTTTTCTTATCCTTTGCATAAACGAGAAGTGATGCGGCGTGTTGCCTTACTAGTGAGCGGGATGTTAATCTTCTCCTTCGGAGGTGCTAATCATATCGGCTAAGGTGGTGATCTCTCTGTGATACGTTCCAAGCCTCATCACTTCCCCCTTGTTACGTTGGTCTGTGATGTTTAAATCCAAACGTAATGTCTGTGGTAGCTATTGTAATAATTATTGATTGTGATTTCTTTACTAACCTTAACGTATGTAGTCGCTATTGTAATAATTATTGATTGTGATTTCTTTACTAACTTTAATGTCTATGGTCGCTATTGTAATAATTATTGATTGTGATTTCTTTACTAACCTTAATGTCTATGGTCGCTATTGTAATAATTATTGATTGTGATTTCTTTACTAATCTTAATGTCTGTAGTCGTTATTGTAATAATTATTATGACTTCTTTACAAAATATCTTTTCATGTCTTTCTTGGGCTAAACACATATTGTCATTAGTTACGGGTTATGTTACCATCACACTTAATCTGAATATGGAATACAACAAAATGAGCGTTATAACTTCTTCAACAATATGTAATACTCTCTTGAAGTTTAATTCACTGAAAGTGGTCCTGAGCTAGAGCAGGTTACCCCAAGTTCCATTCTTTTTTCTTGTCGTTGTTTAAAGAACTTTTTTTTTTTCCTTGGCATACTAAATTTACATCTTTCGTCATTGACAGACATATATCTCAATGAAGAAGCCTACTTTCTATTTTTATTACTAATTTATTTAAAAAAAAAAAAAAAAAACACCTCACAGCAAGGAAAACTCCTTTTCCTATCGTCTGTAACAGGCCGTTATCCTGGCACTGTTCATATAAACAGATCTTTGCAGAGCCTAAGTGGAAACGTTTTCTTCACGGTCCTACGCAAAGAATGTTATCTTTCAGCATTTCCATGAAGATATATGTACCACACTTAGAAAATCCATTGCCAATTGAACCTCACAATTTCTTCGACTTACTCTCAACCACTGAAAAGACTCCCTGAATCTGAAAGCCTGTGCCCCTTTAAGAAACACCTCTCAGCTCGACCAAAAGGTGGAGTGAATGGCCACTGTTAACTGTTGCCATATGCAGGTTCAAAGATGACGAAAGCCTATTGTATGCCACACTTAACCCTACCATCCCAATCGCCTTAAGGTCAATCCATTGCTCCTTTAGAAATAAAGTTTCTTCAGCTTATTCACTTTTGACTTTAAGACCCGTTCTGACAATCGGCACGCTGTCTTCCATTAATATGTTAATTATAATGTTTTCAGTTGGAATTCCATGGAGCAGTTAAGAATTTTGAAACAGATATTACAATCGTTTTGTAGATGTGCAAACATTCATGTGAATCTATGTATCCTTGTGCTAGTGGATATAATGACC
>NC_090730.1:146134704-146149704 GCF_036898095.1 Palaemon carinicauda
TAAACACTTTCTTTGTATGATTCCATACCTGAATCACTCCACAATATTTCCGCCCTCTATTCTAACATTCATATCACAATGTTCGTTGTGCCCTCACTGCTCTATTCACTTTCTACATCTCTTACAAACTCTTTCTTAATATTACCTCTCTTAATGTTTACCAACAAATGCTGTCGCATAAACAAACACGAGATACTATATACAACATTTATGACCTTTTTTATGCAGTACTCACAGCGCATCATCTTATCTTTTAAACTTTGAGCCTACATCTTACCCGCTTTCTCTCACATTTCTTATCAATCCATTTATGAGAATATAAAAAAGTTGCAACTCACTCTTGTCGCTTTAATCCTTAACATTCAGTAAATCTTAAAACAAAAATATCCATCCGAGTAAAACTGTCTTCCGTAAATTGCTCAACATCACATGTTTTATCACAGACCATTATTTTGGTTGTTTCCAAGGACGGGTGCTTTGTATACTGAGTATCAATTTGTCCCTTAACACTTGACAGTGACAAAGCTGATACAAATTATAATATGTATGTACAGTCATGTGTTACAAACTTGGTATTCAGGGTGTGAGTTTTTACCAAACATAAGTTAATTCCAAGTTACATTGAATTCATTATCATTTAGCTTTTGCAATTAATATACATCTTCCTTATTAACGTCATTTTTTCCGTATGTATGGGGTGTGCATGGTTGCCTTCTTTTTGAGGGACTTTGTTTTGGCTTTGAGGTAGACCGTAGTCCCGATCGGCTGCCCTGCCTGACATCGCTTAGACCTTGGTATTGAATGTTCATGTGTTGTACCAGTCACCAGCGTCGTTCCTCACAGCAGCGAGGACATTCATATATATATATATATATATATATATATATATATATATATATATATATATATATATATATATATATATATATATATATATATAATATAGATAATATATATATATCTGTGTGCGCGTGAGTCTGTAAAGCAATTAATGTGGTGGAAGACTTTTTTTATTACTAGGGTTTTATCACGATTCAGCAGGTAAAGGGCTTACCTGAAAGAATCAGTTTGCCTTTTGAAATTTGATGCCTTTATTAAATCAGCACCTTATAATCTGATGATATGTAACATCCTTAGAACTTTGAAGAATCTTGATTTTCAATCTTCCTAACAATTCTTTTTAAATTACTTTTCTTTAAATATCTGTTTTTTTTATGGAGTTTCTTTAATTCTAGTACTGATAACTGTCATTCTTTTCTCAGGTTCAAGTCTGTGTTTTGGGATAATGACTTCATGTATGTATGTATGTATGTATGAATGTATGTATGTATATACTAGTATACGCAAACTGTCAAAAATGACGGCTAAATATTTGGATAGATATGCACGCATACACACACAAACCCCTCTCACCAGGCTATGGCTGAGAGCTGAGCGTGACCAGAAAAAATATTCACATGTGTATACATAATTATATATATATATATATATATAATATATATATATATATATATATATATATATATATATATATATATGTATATATATATATACATATATATATATATATATATATATATATATATATATATATATATATATATATATATATAACCAGACACTTATTCTCTTTATTACATAAGGGATATATATGCTCAATCATAAAAATGCATAGGTGTATACTGTATAAATATAGATACAAAGCTCCGATTATATCATAAAAATGCACGAATCTTTGCAGGAATATAAATGAACCTTATTGCTTTATAAAGCTACAAGTTGATTTAAATAGGAGATCCAGTAGATGTTGGTACAGCTCAATTCTATGTTGACGATTTTTTTTTTTTTTTTTTTTTTTAAGTAATTTACCAATGTGTTTCTAGCGCCTTCAAATGCGTGGGAGTGTATTTGCAGGATTACATGTCCTTAATTCCGAAGTAACTTTCGACATTGTTTCTTGCAGCTGTTTTATGTCCCTTTTTTTCTACACATTTTTATGATTTTATGCTATCAATGTACCTTTCGATCTTGAGAGATAAATATGTAATTGACTTTAAAACGAAATGGTAATATCAGTATTTGTAAGACTGATACCATCCTTTTTTTCAAAGACAAATACAATAGAAGTACCACTGTGGATTCAATATACTGGACTCATTGCAGGACCTTGAAACCTACTGTACCAATACCTCTTAGCTAGAGAGATTGTGTATTTACACTAATTAGTGGAATTAAAAGAATTTGAGAACTTAACAGGTATTCACAAGCTTTTGAATTTTGTAGTTTTTTAAACGGTATATTAATTTCTCTATTCAAAGATAAACAAGAAGTTAAAAACGTTTTATATAATTTCACTATTTCTGAATTATCAAATGATTATGACACATGAAAACTATTCTTCAAAAGCCTCTGTTTTTCACATTTTTATTTTTAGTGTAAAGTAAAAAAAAAAAAACATTAACTTTCTTACTAGGTTGTTAAGTCTTTTTCACTCACGACCTTTAAAAAAGCTATCTATTTTCAAAACTACTCTGTATTCGAAATGAATAAGCCCTACTATTATTGATATGCTTAAGTGACAATCATCATATAACGGATTTAAATCTTTTCCGAAAAGAAATATTTTCCTATCAAAGCAATGCATTCTCTATTCAAATTGCTCACTAGCTGACTTCTTTAATCGACATACTTTACTTTCATGGACTATCGTGAACGTAGAATGTCTAAAAATAAACTTTAAAATATTCGTAAGTGGAACGTCCACACAAAAATGCGTAAAAGTCACGACTTATTAGAAAGAAAATACTCAAAGCTTCAACAATGCATCAAATAAAGTAATAGTTAATTGCATGAAAAAATGTAAAATAAAATACAGGCCAAATGAAGATTAATAACTCGCACTGTAAGGAAAAAAGTAAAAACTGAATCATGAATCCTGAAAGTATTTCTGCCCATCGATCTAAAGACAATTGGAACCCTGCAGTTGAGCAATCCTTGAATTTCTGCCCCCTCATTTCAATCTGACCAGGAGCCCACCCTTATTCCCTCGGACAAGCGAGGCAATCCTTTCCATGAGTCATAGATCAAACAGAGCTGACGTTTGAACAAGGTCCTGACATGATAGCAGATGTGTTGTCTTGTCCCTGGAGAGGCGCCGAGCATCGGATGGAGTAGGATCAGGATTCTCTGTGACAGGTACAAGAAGGAGGTCCACGGCCTCTCAGTGATACAGATGATGTGGGTTTTCGGGGTCGGTCCTATCTCTCACAAGATAAATGGACGTGGTATAGCAAGCGCGGCAACCACGCTGGATATCAGCGTCTTCCAGGTCTGGTTTCTGGGGTGTCTCCCATGATCCGAATTAGATATTGGTGATTCCTATACTTTGGGGATATAAAAAGGGAACGACCATATAAATTCGTCATTCCTCGAACGATATCTTGAGAGGGAATAAGGGTATCAGTGTCAGAGTGACAGTAATGGAGAGGTGAAATTCTGACCTTCTGTCACAGATAATGTTTCGAAGGGAATCTTGCCTATTCTGATGATATATATCAACTTGGCACGTAACTAATTCCTGTTCCTTATCTTACAAATAATGTAATGAATACTAATACATGTTGGGCGTTGAGCCGAGATAAATGATAAGACATAAGGAAATACAATTGTGGAGGTAATTATTTGTCTTAGAAATAGCAGATAAGATAAATAAAATAATTGTAAAAGTATATAAGAATTTAAATCTTTATGTTTAATTGGTGATGTAAATAGTGAACATCACACAAAATACTTTATACGTAGCATAGCTTATTTAAATATTTTACATCAAGACAATGAACAAAAAAATAAATAATAGAGTATTACTATATTATTATCATTATTATTTATGAAATAATCACCGAAATCCTTGATGTGCAATCTTTCCTATGTAATAAAGACAAAGGGACCACCGGACCTCCTAATAATATGACCCCGACTAGAACGCCATTATAAGAAAAGAGAAAACCCGAAGGAAGATAAAAAGTTACATCGAGATGTAAATAAGAAATGAAGAAATAAATCACAGCAGCGCGCCTGGAATCGATCGCACCCTAAAGATAAGCAAAAGAGGGAAACTGAGCAGAAGAAAAGGTCCCTTCGGAAGGGCGAAACCCACAAGCTGTCACACGGAGGCTCCATCCAAGGGGACCCCGATTCTCCACGCAAATTAGGCTATTGTTGTCGGCAATGGGAAGTTATCATGTTGATTTCTAAGGAGGAGGACAGACTTGTGCAGGCCTTTCTTTGTGCACTTGAGTATGTTTGTTATGGATGGGTTTTGGGCCAAACGTCAAGAATGGCATGCTAGGCTCTCTTGCTTTAGAGAGGATTTTACTTTTAAACAAAATCATTGGTTGTCATGCATCTTTGATGGAATTGCTCAAATGTAAAGGCGTTTGTCTTTTTTAATTGAAAAATACTTCTTATCGTGGATATATGGAGTTTTATTTTCGAAATAATGAGCATTACCAATGCATGATTATCTAAAAGCTGTTAAATACACATAATCTTGACCAGGAAGAGAGAGAGAGAGAGAGAGAGAGAGAGAGAGAGAGAGAGAGAGAGAGAGAGAGAGAGAGAGAGAGAGCGGACCATCTGCATAGTTCAGGATCCGATACGCAGTCCCCCTACCTTTGTTATATTCCTAATGACACATCTCTCCAGTATACATCCCGATAAGACCTAGAAGGACCCGCATGTGCCCTGCGATGGCATCTGGTCACAATAACACATTTTCATAACTTGAGGAGCTTTTAAGGCTATCGCCGACACCCAAACCTCGCGCCACAACAAAGGCCTTCTTCGGGCCTCCCCCGCCTCCGCCAGACTGCTCTTTAACCTCCCATAGCGACGTCTATGGTCGTCTCACTCTCTTTTATAAGATATCTCTCTCCTTGCTGCTGTTTGTATGTGTGTGTGTGTGTGTGTGTATATGAGAGAGAGAGAGAGAGAGAGAGAGAGAGAGAGAGAGAGAGAGAGAGAGACTATCTGTGATCCTATATCTTAGACATGCGCAGACATTATCATTTGCAAACAAATAATGTAGTTCTAATAAATATTTCACTGACAACCAAGTTATAAGCGGAAACCATAGAAATGCTTTGAAAAAACCATTAATTATCTGCCTCAGACTCTAGTTACCTGTTTAATCATAAATGTATCGTCAATTTGACGGCATGGAGATGAATTTCCTCTTTTCTGACTGCCCAGAAAATATCAAATCCAAGTTCTATAAAAGGTACATGGATGAAGATTTCATCTATTTCGGAATTCGGACCAAGCAGCTAGTTTTTTTTTCAAATTTTTGATGTAAAGCACCACAATATACAATTTTTGTATCTAAACCGAACAGGAGGGACCTTTGTCTGGTTTGGAGATCTGTATTTGAAGGCCTGATTACAGATTTTCCATTTCATTGGCCCTTTTACTGGCTCAAGTCTAAACTTTTACAGTTTTTGCCCTGTTAATTTTGAATGAAATACCTTTGACACTCTTCTTCCGGGCTTATAATATTTGTTCAGATCGGTAAAAAATTCACAATTATGCCATTTTTACGTTAATAATCTAACAATAACTGTTATCTATCTTCCACTTCATTAGTGCTCTGAAAACATTCTTAAATGACATTGCACACATCCTAACAAACTCGTTAGTCTCTCCCTTCTGGTACTTCAGCAAATTACTAGGGATAAGTAAGGTTGCTAACACCATGACCTTTTCCTCGACCCCGGAATGAAGGCAGTTTATACACACACACACATATATATATATATATATATATATATATATATATATATATATATATATATATATATATGTGTGTGTGTGTGTGTGTGTGTGTGTGTGTGTGTGATAAAATTTTGCACATTTAGACGTGTTTTTCATATTCAAATAAGCCATATATTTTGATACATTAATGTCTGGATTCCCTTAACGACCTCAGGATCAGAGCCGCAGTCGAAATCACAAAAAGACAGCTTGTGACCGGCCGGGAGTTGAACCCTTGTCCGGCAAACTTGTAGAGACAGTGACTGCAACTTGGCCACGAAGAAAGATATTTTATATATATATATATATATATATATATATATATATATATATATATATATATATATAAATATATATATATATATATATACATATATATATACACATATACATATATATATATATACACAGGTATATATATATATATATATATATATATATATATATATATATATATATATATATATAGCAATGATATTACTTAAAGTACAAAAATAATATAAAATATTGCTATTGTCCCATTATCATTACTTTACAAAATGAGGCGAGCCGCCTCCACTTCTCACACTCGCACACACAAACGCAAATACCAACCCAAGTTGTTTGCAAAAATGTAACTAACTCCAGAATGCAAACACGGAGACGTGCAGCATCCAAAGAGCAAATCACCAGCACGCCATCTGCATATTAGGACCCCTGAAATTGAGGGAGCTTCGTATCGTAAAATGATTTATCCTCTTCCTTTGTCACGGAAAGACGCATCTCGCAGCCAGGAGATGTTATCTTGAACCAGTCCTGCTGGACTGTGCCCAGCAATGGTTCTTTACGCATCTGACTATTGAATTAGCAACCGTTTATCGGAAAATACGCCTCATGTGCTGGCCGTGCATGGACTCAAGAATTTATTTTCTGCGACAAGAATTTTCTCTTATCGATGACGTCAGCTGTAAGTGCTAATAATAATAACTCGGTTTCAATTGATTCTGTTCAAATGAGTTGCGACATTAGACAGTATGATTATGTTTAAATATAATTACTGCACCATATGATTTACTCTGGTTCATTAAAATCTGATGAAACTATATTCCTGGCCATATGGGTTGATGTTACTGTCAAAACTAGTTAAGGAAAAATCATAAATAGGTACCAACCTAGTTTCAATACATGAAAGAAACATGCAATTCTGACCTGTGTATTAAAAATAAATAAATGAATAAATAAATAAATAAATAAATAAGGCAAATGATCACTCCTTAATCGGGCTTATTTACCAAGTTTCATCAAAATTAGAAAGAAAATTAAAAACACATGGTTTTGGAATAGACCTTGGAAAATATGTTACTGTAAAATTATTACGGAAATTAGACATCAATCTTCACGTTAACCTCTTATCTTCGTGGTACCAGCCTACCAATTTTTATTTATGGGAAGGAAAACATAAAGCTGACTTTTGAAATAAATTGGGACTTAAGAATATTTTGTCAAGTTCAGACTTACAAAAATTTACAACAGTAAGTGAAACTACCGTCGTTTTAACTGAAAGTGTTACTAAAACAGTACCTCGGATACAACCATCGAATGGAATTCTTGAGAGTTCTAACTGTCCTAATTTGAAATACAAGGAAGAAGGGCTTTGTAAAGAAAAGGCTATGGCAAAGAATGTTTAGTGAATCACCAAACCGCAGGATACCAATCTATGCATATTTATTAAGTGTCATAAAAATCAGAGAAAATAAAAAGGAAGGGTTAGACAAATATGGACAATAATCAATACCTTACAGTGTAGTCGAATGGTAATTGGTAAGTTAGCAGTAACTTGAATAATGAAATAATGCTTCACACTTCAATACCATCACCAAATAAAGCCTATAATGATGCTTAACGCTAACGAGAGACAGGTATACCACCAAATACCGTCAACAACAACGGCGACAACAAATTCCCCAAGGTCAACAACACCACCTTGATAATTGAAGTAACCATAATCATGATAATTTCCTGAGAAAAGAATATCATAAACTGTCCCCCGTAGGAACATATCTTCTCGAGAACACGTTGGTTAATCAACATAATCCGGAGACCTTTCGCCCATTGTGATGTAGAATCCATAAAAACAGCGTGAGAAAGACCCTTCGGAGTCATAAATCAGTCTCCTTATTGAAATTTTTTGTCTAAATATTTGCGAAATGGATTACCTAGCCGTGTTCACGCCCCGCCATGCCACCGCAAGTTCCCCCTCTCGAAGGAGAGATTCTATTGGAGTTCTTCGGGCCCTTCGTTGATTACGGCCTGCCCGTCGAGGAAAGAAAAGAGAATCGTGTTTTCTCACTGCCATCATAGGCCAAACCACCTCCAGCTAGCTCCTCGTTACCTCTCATGTTTACATATTAAATAGGATACAGATAAGAGTTCCTTCGCACCCTTTCCCCGACAACGTCCCGACCAGCGGGTGGAAAGAAGCCTATTTTCTACTTAGTGGCCCCTTGGACTCCAAGAGTGGCCCACCGCCATATGGCCCCAGACTGACCCCTCGGGTATGACAAGGGTAAAATATATTCAAATTAGTCACGTTATCATTACACGAGCTGTCGTCATTTGAATTACTGGCGGTTTCATTAGCCAGGAATGATTTAGTCCCGCAGGGAACGTGCGCCCTTTAGATTTTGATGAAATGCTCAGTCATTGCTACGCAGGTTTGCATACGAAAGGAGTTTCGTATCATTCAAACCTGAATTATGTAGCATATGATTAAGTGAAGGAACGAAAACAAGAGTGTTCAAGATAGAGCTCTCTTTGGAGCGTTATAATATATTTTGAACATTAATCAAGCTTGCTAAGAAATATATTATGTCCAAATAGGTGTCAAGATATATATATATATATATATATATATATATATATATATATATATGTATATATATGTATATATATGTATATATATACATATATATATACAGTATACATAAGTATATATATATATATATATATATATATATATATATATATATATATATATATATATATATATATATATACTGTACACACACACACACACACACACATATATATATATATATATATATATATATATATATATTAGTATGAAAATAAATTGTATCAATATCTGAGGGTATTTATGACTATCTTAAACCTAATTAGAACAGCAAATATCTCCTAGTTGCTCATAATGAGTCATTTGGTACTCCAATAACTGAGTTTTCTATTTTCTATAGATACCTTTGGGATACATATAGTCCTTGACTAATAAACATACTTGATGAAAACACTTTTCAATAAACGTTTCCAGTATCACCTCTTACTAATGTCTAACAAGTCCTTGTCTTTATTTTGACAGATTCACCCCCCCCCTCTCTCTCTCTCTCTCTCTCTCTCTCTCTCTCTCTCTCTCTCTCTCTCTCTCTCTCTCTCTCTCTCATGTGCTTGCATAATTTTGCCTACGTACATATAGGCAGGAAGTGGGATTGTTTATAAAAGAAATTCAAGGAGAAAGTTCAGTTTAGAGTTGGTAATAAACGCACGAATTATTAGTAACGAACTAAGAAATATTGCGAGAGACGTTCACCCATCTTGAATAATCTACTCATCTTCTTTCTCTCTCTCTCAATCTTCTTTTTTTCCAGTCTTAGAGCTACATTTCTTTCTATTCTTGAAGTCTTTTCGTTATCCAAAATAAATGAATTCCTTTTCTGATAAAAAAAAAAAGAAGTTTCTATTTTTTTTCCCGTGAAACTTCACATTTACCTTTCAATGTTTCTCTTCACAAAAAAGACAACTCAGTCAATACACTGAGAGAAGTAATAAAGCATTCATTACTAAAATTATAATATATTTAGACAGCACGAAAACAACAATCAACAATATCTTCAATGAGGAACCTCTACGTTCACGGATGACCGGCACTCAATTTTGAAGTCACACCTTGAAATATTTATGGCATTTAAAGTACAACATTATCTAATTTAGATTTCTTGCTGTGTGGATATGGTTTTTCAATTAATCGACATTAAATGCCAAGATTATCTAGCGAATTCAAAATCTTTCCATTTCATCTACCTTAATTGGCAAAAGTATTCGCGTCACTAAATGCGGCAGCTTTGTCATCCCAGTCTTCCCGCCGTAGCTACAAGTAAGAATGATTTTTTTTCCCGATACTTTGGAAGTTATTTAATTTTTTAATTTTAGTCGCTAAAGTTTAATTTTGTCCCGTTTTACATTCTTCCTCCTCTCCCGTGTAATATTCTACTTTATAGAAGGATGGATTGTGTAGATCAATCTAGCTACTACCCGAGCCGTTAAAATGGTAGTGTGAGAAATTGGTAGGTCTGGTTTGTATCTTTGGATTCTCTTATCCAACAAGGATGAAATTTCAAGAATTTATTCATGCCATATCCTCTGCTTTAAATGATAATTTAAGTTTTAAATTAATAAAAAAAAATTGAATAGAGCAACGTTGAAATTGTATAATTCTAAAAAAATAACCCCAAACTCTACATGAGAAGAAAAGTGAAAAGCAAAAAAGTAAGGAAAGGGTGACAAAGACGGATTACGCAAAGGGGTCAGAGGTCATAGAAGCGAAGGATAAGTAAGGATAAGACCACTGTGGAGGCACAAGGCGATGAGCCTCATCTTTACCTGCTGCTGCCCTGACCGTTACTTTTCCTTTCTTCTTCCCTTTCTTTGAAAATAAGTGGGTCCTGGGGACCCACACATGCTCGCCTGTTCACTGGACTTCATCCTTCGCCAGAGTGTTATTGGAATTCCATCCAAAACCAGGTGGCCCTTGAGTCTCCAGCTGTCTCTTAGAGAGGCTTTGTTTTGATTTCAATCAATCATCGGAAAATATTTTGACATTTTATCCAGTGCCAGATCTGCTTCTGTTCTTTCGTTGGGTCCCAGAAAACTTTTACATTCCCTTACACAATCGAAAAAAATTTTTGCTCTCATCCTTTGCTAGTATAGCTTTTCAAATTTCATCCATCTCTTGAAAAGGACACAGTTTCAGTCATCTGAAAAGCTTTCAGACTTTGCATAATTTCTGAAATAATTTTCAAATTTGGGCAATCACAGAAAAGCGTTACGACTTTAGTCTAATTTCCAAAACTTTTTGAATTTCATTCTCCACTCCTCTAAAATAGCACCCAAGATTTACCGATAAAGCTTTTAGAATTTCATACACGGACAAAAAACATTTGGCCTACAAAGAGTACTTTAGAGCTCAATATTTATCTGCATTGAAGAGTGCGACAAACAAATGAGATTCTCAAAGACAGACATTGAATGTAAACTGATATAAAGTCGACAGATCAATTCAGATAAAAAATATACATTTTCTGATCAACTCCTTTTTCTCCAGAGGTTTTTAATATCACATAAATATTTTCTTGACAATCTCAAAAGCCTTTTGTTGTACGGTTGCGTAAATATAACTAAAGTAATTTAATCTATGGGAAGTGATATTAATCAAAGTTTAAAAAAATATCGATTTCTTCTACATAAGTATTAATGGAAATAGTAGACATTACGAAAGTATCTTTAGGCAATCCACGTGGGTTTTATACCTTATATGTAATAATGTCATGAAAAGCCCTCATTACTAATAAACCACCAATACCAAACATTTTCTTTTTCGGTACATGTATGCAGGAAGATGATTAAAGGACTATTGTTCTTTTTTTCCTTCAGCCCTTCTTTATTATATGAATATACATTTCCATTTATTTTTAGGCTAAAAAATCTTATTTATATGTAGCTATGTGTATATGTGTATGTATATGTACATGTGTGTGTATATATGTATGTGTATGTATATGTATGTGTATGTATATGTATATGTATGTGTATATGTATGCATATGTATATACTTATGTATATGTATGTGTACATTTAGTTTATCTATATCAATATTTACTTTTTATAATTTCTTTTTTAATTGATGATATTATTTTAATTGTATTATTGCCCGAAGAGCTCTGCTCCACATGGGCTTGGACTGAGTCTTTTTTTGTAAATATTCTGTATGTAAATATGTTTTTGTCCAATAAACATTATTATTATTATTATTATTATTATTATTATTATTATTATTATTATTATTATTATCATCTAACTAAAAGACTATTGTCCCTTTTTCCTTCGTGTAATTCCATTCATGGAAGAAAATTTTGTATCTAAAATAAGTTTTCAATAAGATAATTAATTTCGTAAAACACAGTAGCAGCTCTCCTTGAATGAAGGACCTTATTACACGAACCACAAAAGGCTGTGTGATTGCACCAAGCACTTCAATCTGTCCGCGTTGTTTCCTCTTCCCTCACTTTCGTAAGTCGTAAATCCTTTAGAGCCAGTTAGGCACTTGACTCCTCTCTGGCCCATTAGCCCTTGTCTGCGGGTTGCACGATGATTTATGTGTTGTCTTATGAGCTCATCTACAGGACTTGTCTTGGCTTAGTGAACTAATCTGCTTCTAATCTGAACGCAGAGGAGTCATGTTATTTACTCTTTCAAATTATATAAGAATGTGCGTATGTACAATGTAGACTTTTGCAATTTACATTTATGCAGTATTTTAAGTGAATGCCAAAGAATGCTGCATATAATTTATCATCATATATTGTCTACTACTGGTAATTTTTTTTAGTTGATAGGAAAGATGGGTAAAAGAAGAGTGAGGACATGTAGACTTTTGTAAATTACATTTATCCAGTATTATAACAGAATGCCATGGAATACAGCACATAATTACCCATTATATAATATCTACTGTTGGTAATCAGTGCATGAAATATGACCATATGCTATTTTCCCTGTTAGGGCCCCTGGGCTTATAGCATCCTGATTTTCCAACAAGGGTTGTAGCTTAGCAAATAATAATAATAATAATAATAATAATAATAATAATAATAATAATAATAATAATAATAATCAGTTAAACAAAGAACACCGTAAGTACGTGGATAAATAAGATGATATTAAAACAAACTTAAAGCCCTTAATAATAATAATAATAATAATAATAATAATAATAATAATAATAATAATAATAATAATAATAATAATAATAAGTTAAACAAAGAACACCGTAAGTACGTAGATAAATAAGATGATATTAAAACAAATTTTTCGTCCTTAATAATAATAATAATAATAATAATAATAATAATAATACTGAGTAAATGCTTCAGCTGGTGATCAAACAAAGAACAATGTAAGTGCGTAGATTAATAAGATGATAATAAAACAAACTTATCATCCTAGAGTAAATAACAATAATTTATAGTGTTATGTAACAGAATAACCATTTTATAATGGAATAAAGGTTTTAGACTTTTGAGTGTTTTTCTCTATCAACTGTATTTGCTTTCTTCCATCAGATTGGTTGGGCCTTCGCTTCATGGCCAAGAGCTGAGAGAGACTGAACGTGACTGAGCGACACCTGCCTTGATGAAATTAGCCTTTGCGGAATTCTAACCACCATGGCGCTCTCTTACCAATTCGTCACATCTCTGTGCTTGCTAATTACCGGCTCAAGTAAGGAACAATCAATAATACTGTCGATGACCTTTTCTGCTATTCAAGTTTTTATAATGTGTTTTCAGATTTGTTTCTATTCCCAAAATTTTTGGTTTTTTTTATATCACCATAGTATTTTATTATTTAATTCGTTTCTAACCCCCGCCCCCCCCCCCCAAAAAAAAAAAGTTTATTCTATTAGTTTGGTTTCTATCCCCCAAATATCCATTTTTTTTTTTTGGCTTTTATCCACAAAGTTTTAATATTCTAGTTTGGTTCCATCCCCTAAGTTTATATTTTTCATTTTGGTTTCTATCACCAATGTTTAATTTTTGGGGTTTGGTTTTTATTCCCCAAGATTTCTTTAGTTTGGTTTTCATCAACAAATTTTCTAATTTTTTTTTCTAGTTTGGTTTGTATTCTTCAAAGTTCTTTTTTATTTTTTTTTTTTTGTGTTCCTATTCACAGTCTTTAGCCTTTTAGTTTGTTTTCTATCACCCCGTTTTGGGGGTTTCTATCCTCCAAGTTCTTTTATTTTTTAGTTTGGTTTCTATCCCCAAGATTTCCATTTATTTTCCAGTCTCCCTTGATTTGTTCAGTTAAATTTGCTTATTTCTTGGTTTATTTTTCGGAATGCTTGTACGATTTATTTATTTTTTTTTCTTTCTTTTTTAACCCCTCGAAACCATTTTCAGTCCATATTTTTTTTATTCCCTTCTATGATAGTTTTAACTTGACTTATTTCTCAAAACTTTCATGTTGGTGCAGGACAATAGCCAGTGTGTTCGTGTACTGTTTCAATAAAAAGAATAAATAAGAGGACGAAAAAATGTGTGCTATTATCTCGTCTTTTAACTAGGAAAGAAGAAACAATTAAGTCAATATATACCTTGTTTTCTTTCTCTCAGATGATGATATATGTAAATTTGTTCTGGATTATGTCAAACGAAGAGATTTTGGATTGTTGGTTCATTTCCACATCCTCATCTGGATCTTATTTCTGAATTTCATATTCAAGAACGTTCATACTTGTACATAAACATTTGTGTTCGATATTTTAGACAATATATACCGGTACGTATGCATAGATCTATGCATGCAGATGATTTTATTTCCTTTGTTTTATTTATACGTTATGTTGATTTTGAAATATTTTCTTATTGACAATGAATTGTAGATGTGACCTACGAGAATTTTTTTTTACGTTTATGGCTTAAGTAAACAAAATATTTTGTTTACTTTAAAATGTTTTTACTATGTCCTAGAGGAGCATAAACCGTCTTTGTTGTTTACTACCTCTCTATATCACACGTTTAGATCAAGGGCATATCTTTCATCTGTGTAACCCTTGAGCTTCCCGAAGAGCAAGGTCAGTTGCAGTGACTTCATATTGCAGATCGATATCAGTTTTATATTTGGCATTTCTTGTTTATTGCAACTTGCCACTGAATCATGAATATAGATGTTATAATCTACGAATTGAATTTTGGAACTTAACCTCTTCTCATTTCCTTCATCTAATCATTCTTGAAGGCAAGCTAATAATGTTGATTCTCTTTGGATTACTTCAATATTTGCCTTATTATAAAATCTTCTTCTTCCATTCTGATTTAGTATAAACCAAGGCAAAAGGTTGTTTTCCCATCACCTTTAGTCGAACAG
>NC_090730.1:146152204-146159704 GCF_036898095.1 Palaemon carinicauda
AAAAGGGTAGTAAATCAGAAATGTGTTTAGATTCAAGGTGTTACTTTAATTGAAGATTTCACCCGCATTCAAGTTTAGCGACCTCTCAAAAAATGTAAGATATCACTTGGTACACCGAAGTAATCAATAGGAAAATTAAAACTGATGAACGATCAAAAGAAATATACCTTGTTTAGTTGCCGATATCTTTCTGATGAGCATGAGATGGCATTTCTACCTCCATTATGTTAATGCATTCTTGGAATCAGCAAAGTTAAAGGAAATTGCTAACGGATGAAGTAACCATTTCATGTACGGGAAGAAGAAGAAGAAAAAAATGAATACAGACTATTAAAATTGAGATTATAAATAAATGGAAATTAATAAATATAAATGTAAACAATTGTTAAATATTTTGTTACCAGGAAAAGAAATCTATGCAACGAAAAAAATTAAATCAAATATGTAATCAATACCACATAGGTTACTCCATGATTGCAAAGGTATTTCTAATTGTAAATGAAGCTTCAGGTTATCCACCCCATACGAAATGGTCGAACAAATAACATGTACTCACGTTTGGAAATTGCAACGCAGCACAATGAAGATCGATACATCATTAAATGTGAGGGAAAATCCCAAAGCAAGAATGACGTAACTGAGTGTCAGATCCCCGTCTCCACCCAAAGAGCAGCCATGATGGAGCTCCTTGAACGACCGCATAAGGACTCAACCCAAAATAAACTCTTCTTATCGCGGACTGCAATGAACCGCCGCCTCCCCTCCTCTTCAAGAGGCAGGATCGAATCCTGCTCCTAATCGACTTAATTCAGACTTCAACCTAAGTCTAAGGTTTCCCTCGAGTCGTACAATAACACTCACAAGTCCTTCTGTTTAGAGTAGAGCCGATTCGCTTTGTCCTTCTGTGAACCCAATGAAAATACTCGAATTTGATAAGGCACTGACGTTCTCATAATTGCCCGTAAATGGCATGAGTGCTCGCATGAGTGAAATCTATTACCATAATCGCAAAGTTTATTGCGGAATGCAGTGCCCTGGACATTGCGTATCATAGGAGAAAAGTACAACAATAATACACACACGACAGAATCTTTGTTTGTTTTGCTTGACACTAGAGGCTCTTAGCTTTCATGGCACTGTGCTGCGTGGCACTGTCGTGATTAATAGTGTTTTGAATCAAAACTTTAGTAAGACTGAAGTTCGTTGCTGCTTCAATGGGTGCTTGACATAAATGGTCTCGTGCGTTCATAAATTCCTTATCATTACTTTACAAATAGGATCATGTTTTCATAAGAGAAATTTGTACATTAACTTGTTGCCAGGTTTCAACAGACATCATCTATCAGCTAAATAAAGATAATGTTCATATATATGTTGACGCAAAAAACTTGTAATTTATAAGCATTATAGATTGACGTCTAAGATGCACACATCAGAGAGAGAGAGAGAGAGAGAGAGAGAGAGAGAGAGAGAGAGAGAGAGAGAGAGAGAGAGAGAGAGAGAGAGAGGAGTATTTTACATTTTAGCAGATGCATGGCTATCTCACAATCAAATTCAACATTCCCTGTCAACCAATCAATATTCAACTAGTTAAATTTATAATTGTTTTTAAAAGTATTTAGATTTTTTCTAATATTCGTCTGTGTGGATAAGGACTTCCTTGCAGGGATGCCCTGATGAAAGCCATTAGTTTTTGGCTGAAACAGCTGTCGATCAAAATTTAATAAATGGAGAAGAACCATAATAAATTCAACCTTTTATTAAAACTCTAGCCCTGATGATAAAACAAATACAGAGAACTAAATGTTGTCTATAAATAATTGATGGCATAAGCACTTTATCACTTAATGAAAATTGCCTAAGACTACGACCCTTCCCACAAAGCATTATAAATATATATATATATATATATATATATATATATATATATATATATATATATATATATACAGTATATACATATATATACAGTATATACATATATATACAGTAGATTATATATATATATATATATATATATATATATACAGTATATACATATATTTACAGTAGCCTATACAGTATATATATATACATATATATATATATATATATATATATATATATATATTATATATATATATACACATATATACATGTATCTGTATATATATATATATATATATATATATATATATATATATATATATATATATATATATATATATACATATATATATGTATATATATATATAGCCTTATAGAAGTGTCTGTTTACTTGCACTTGAGAGCGGTAATAAGATTCCACTAACGACTTACTGATATCTCCACAGATGGCTTCAACGAATTCGAGCAGTTGCTACGTCACGACCTCCTGTCTCAGTACGACAAATTATCACTCCCCGATGTGTCCACGAGGGTTGAATTCAGGCTTACAATCAAGCACTTCGAAATGGTAAGTATTAAAGATAAAAATAAAACGGTTATTGATAACTAAATGGGTTTTCAGGAGCTTGAAGTAGAGAATTTATTGTTAGTAAATAGGCCGCCTTTAAATCTCTGGTTTTGGAAAAATCCTACTTCAATCATTCTTAGCTTCGTGTAATTCTGTCAGATCAGGTATACGCAATATGTGACCGAATCAGTCGAAACTTCGTTAATTCTAAAGTTTACGACATTAATTTTCTTTCGAGTTTCCTCGATAAATTCATCACTCATAATAAGCAAGAAATTGAAAATGTACTTCATACAATCTATCAGCATATTTTACTTACAAATTAATAAACAAGTTTTGGAAGAATCATATCACAGGATTTGCTAAGTCTGCTTCTAAGAATTTGTACTTGAACTCTTCCCCTTACACGCAGGATTTTTCTCCCACACCGAGTGAGGCTCCTCACACACTAATATTCTTTAGTAAAGTTGATCAGCAGTGTTCCGTATAAAAGTTTTATTTATTCCAAGAATCTCACCCCATTGTCTACTACCAATTTCACAGCTCTATAGATACGTTTGGAAGTCACAAACTCAAGAGTCAGCCATTTTGATTTTTTCATACTAAAATTTGTACTTCACTTAAATTTTTAAAGTGCCCTGAATAATCCAAACTAATTCTTTTCAAAAAGTAGGTCACACTAGTTGTATGTTTTTATTTATGTATTCCCTATTTTCTATACTAAAGTGCTTTTGTTCCAACACCTCTTTCAGTACATTTTGTCTGTGCTTTGCCCAACTTACATATCTTCCTTCTCCCCGTACAAACTTTTCAATAGCAATTCGCTGACCTTTTTTGTCTTAGTGACCAAATCCCCTACCAGCGACTGATCCATCTTTACATCTATGCTATTTTAACAATCCATTCTTGTCTATCTACCTATATCACAATTACATTTTACATTTCCATAAAGAATAGTGGCCATATCATCCCCTTTACATATAACTTTGCCACATAAGACATCCTTTTCTCTTGCAAAATGTTTACTAAATACAGATTATCTTCCTGACGTTGCCAATATATATATATATATATATATATATATATATATATATATATATATATATATATATATATATGTATACATACATACATATATATATATATATATATATATATATATATATATATATATATATATATATAATGTGTGTGGGTATGTTTCTATCCACAATAATGTGCAATTTCCACCTTGAAGGGGTTGCCTCCAAAATGTATTAACGCTGCAATTGTCAAATAGCTTTCTTCACCTTAGAATAGCTGCAGGTGACTGAATAGAAGGTAATTAATATACTACCTAAGTCAACAGAGACACTATAGTTTTCAAACTGCCAAGCCTAAGAACTTACAATTACGTATTTCATGCACATCTCTTAAGGACTAGAGCAGAACTGTGTAAGTCGGTGACCCAGAAAGTGGTTCTTTTTATTCATGTTTTGTTATTGAATATATACTGAGGTAGCCCTACCCAGAAAAAAATTGTCCTGAGAGAGGGTATACCTGTTGCTAATGTTTAGCAATGCCAATATTAATTGCTACTCAAAATAGTGTATCTTTCAAATATTACAATTCTAATGCCAGATTAAAAACATGGAGAGGAATAGAGAACAAAGAACGGGAGTAATAAAAGATGTGAAATATAAAGGACAATTTTTTTTTTTTTTTTTTTTTTGCCATTGGAGATTCGATCGCCAACTGCTAAGTATGAAATACCATTAGTAAAACTAAAATTTTAGGTAAGGGAGCTAGAATACAGTATAGTATCTCGGATATCATATCGAACATGATTCGTTCAGAAACCATGTTTGAACATCAAACAGTTTGAACATAAAACAAATTTCCCTATAAGAATGAATGAAAATAGCATTAATTGGCTCCCCACCTAAGGATGCTCCTTTTATGGGTCAATTTTACGCAGAATTTACATTATCAAATTACAGTGCAGTACAAAAATGTATACCAAAACTAAGAAAACGTGTTATGATTAATAGAATAAACAAATAAACGTGGGATAAATAAACATTGCTTCACATGGGTGATATTTTACTTAAAAATTGGGAAACTAAGGTCATTATGCCATCATTTCCTTTATCAACATCTTCTCCCTTTTCCTTTGAACACATATCCTCTTTTGCCATTATGTAAGGATAATAAAAACACTATTATAAATCAACCGACCCCAGGGTCTTTACAGCTAAATAGTGTATGCGACCAGTCAAAATGATGGCTAAATATTTAAATAGATATTCTCACACACGCACACAGATTCATCCCTTCTCACACTCTCCCCCTTTCCCAACTACAACCTCTCTCACCAGGGTATGACTACATCCCCTCCCCTCACCGAGAGACGAGGAATGACCTCCTAATTATACATCTGGCAATATCTCTGAGCGTGAACGGAATATATAAATATATATATATATATATATATATATATATATATATATATATATATATATATATATATATATATATATATATAGTTTATTATACAGGAGATTAGTTCCCAGTTTAAGCAAAATCTATTTTTCATATGATAAATAACTTTAGTCTCTCTCTCTCTCTCTCTCTCTCTCTCTCTCTCTCTCTCTCTCTCTCTCTCTCTCTCTCTCTATTCATAACGAAATGATAATAAATATTTCTTTTTCTTACAGGTGGAAGAAACTCACTCTTTGATGGTTGATGCCTGGATGGTGAATGTGAGTATATCATTGTGATTTGACAAATACATTATTATTATAATTTCAATCATTCTAATAATAATTTAAATGATAATAAAAGAATCCAGAAATGAAACAGAACATCATCTAATTGTCACAATCGTAATAATTAAATGCCGTCGAATACAAAGAGCAGTTTAACTAAAATTTCTTATAGGGCACATGCATGATAAATACATACAAAGCAAATGAACACAGCTTTCAGCCATTAGATGGGTTTAAATGTCCAGAAAGGGATAAATCAGGAGAAAAGGTGGCGTGATGTGTCGAATTCATCGTAAAACTTACGGCAGTATCGTTTCCCTTCTTTTCTAGGAATGGAATGACCCCAGGCTAATGTGGGATGTCGAGAGATACGGTGGGATAACAAAGATTATGGTTCCTCATTCCCACATTTGGAAGCCTGATATTGGTGTTTATAACAGGTATGGAGGAATTGTAACCTTTCGTGCGTATCAACAATAAGGATGCCCTTTTATGCACTAGTTTTGTAGATTCCTTTAAAATATAATTCATAAATAATTATTTCATCAATTATCATATTCATGTAGGTTGTTTTCTGGCCTATAGATGATTGTTTTCTTCTTTGTTTATTCTTTTATTCCCTTATTACAAGCAGATTCTCCTATTTTGTTGACCATCGTTTAACATTTGTCATTCTATTCTTTATTTATATTTCTCGCTATTTCTTTTTTGTCGACTGTATCTTAATATGCTATTGTTCCAAATGCAGCACACAGTCCCTTCTCATTATTATTCGTATTCAATTACAATTTCATTATACTTCGCATCAGATTATAATATCGTTACTAATTCACCAATCTCTTCAAATTCCCTAACCTCCAATCTCTGACCATCGATAGCGCGACGCCAGAGAAGGCCATGACCTACGGCAAACACGTTGGTCATCGTCTACGCGACGGGGAAAGTCCTCTTCGTTCCGCCCATCAAGCTTCACTTCACCTGCGTGATGGACCTCACATACTGGCCCCACGACAAGCACAACTGCACGACAATCCTGGGATCCTGGGTGCACGATGGATTCACCATTGACCTACAAGTCAAGGATGAAAAGCCTGCGGTAAGGAAAAGGGAAAGTTTACCATCTATTGGTCGAATATTTGGACAATAATGCGATTTAAAACCATTTGAGGTTATTAGTTGATTGTATTATTTGTTGTTCATTCATATCTCTCTCTCTCTCTCTCTCTCTCTCTCTCTCTCTCTCTCTCTCTCTCTCTCTCTCTCTCTCTCTCTCTCTCAGCATTTGATGTTATTAGCTGTTTTTATTATTTGTTGCTGTTCTCTCTCTCTCTCTCTCTCTCTCTCTCTCTCTCTCTCTCTCTCTCTCTCTCTCTCTCTCTCTCTCTCTCTCAGCATTTGATGTTATTAGCTGTTTCTATTATTTGTTGTTCTCTCTCTCTCTCAGCATTAGACGTTATTAGCTGTTCCTATTATTTGTTGTTCATTCACCTCTCTCTCTATCTTTCTCTCTGAGCAGATCGACATACCGGTGAGAACCACGGAAAGCGGCCTGAACTTGACGAGAGGAACTTGGAATCTACTGGATTCCAAGATCGTTCGCGATTACCGGCTCTACAACTGCTGTGTGGAGCCCTATATCACCATACGAATGAGCATGTATGTCGAGAGGAACGCTCCCGCTTATGCATGGATCATCAAAGGGCCCGCTCTGGGTGAGTCAATAATCTGGGATAAAGATTTCTACAATTGGGAATGAGAAAATTGTTTAGGTGCAATAGAACGTCGCCAGCTGATCCCCTAAATAACCGGAGGGTTACTATATAAGGGCAAGGGAGGGGGCGCCTAGGATAGAGTTCACTTGTTGAAATAGTCAAGAACCTTCATATAAGCGAAAGAGAAGTTTCGGAAATATGTACTCTCTCTCTCTCTCTCTCTCTCTCTCTCTCTCTCTCTCTCTCCTCTCTCTCTCTCCTCTCTCTCTCTCTCTCTCTCTCTCTCTCTCTCTCATAAATGCCTGGAGCGCACACTTTAGTGCAAAAGGGAATATTTTACTCTATGGTCTACCTCTTTAGTACGCCTACTTTTTATATCATACCAGGTCACTTTAACACTATAATATGAAACTTGGCTATTGCATTTAATTCAAAGCAACATTGCATAAAAATTAATTTATTGGTATCTTCAGAGTAAAGGAGCAATACAATGTCATAAAAGTATTCTTAATTCTGGAATTAAAAAAGGGACATTGATAAGCCAGATGACTAGAATTCTGAAGCACTGTGATGAAAATACAGAATAGATGGTGTCAGGGATATTAGA
>NC_090730.1:146167204-146172204 GCF_036898095.1 Palaemon carinicauda
TCTGGCATCCTGACATCTAAGGTCATTGACGCCGATATTATTTATTATAAATAAAGAATAAAAGAATATTCAATTAAAACTATAAAATAAAAAATGTCGTTTTAAAAAGTTAAAGAACTTTCAGAAGACCTGCTTCTGAAGTAAAGCTAAAAATACCGCTAGCATCGTAGGACACATCATGTCCAAGAATCTTGGCAAGGATGAACCTGTCATCCTCACCTCGAGCCACAAACAGATATCTATTTCTTTCACTACTATATTTGGGACATTCTATCAACAAATGCCTCACTGTCAAGGGTACAAAAACAGTCGTCGCAAGTTGGCTGGTATCGGCCAGTAAGCAGATATTCATGTGTCAACCGAGTGTGACCAATGCGGGGACGACAAAGAGAAGTCTCCCACTTTCGGGGCATCATGTTATAATTCATTATTTCTCGCATCTTATTTTCAATTTAACAATCCCATTGCTGTTGCCAATTATTAGAAATCAAATTCTTAATGTTGCGTAAACAATTATCACAAAGAATGGGATACCTTCTTGGTCGCAATTCAGATGCAACATTCTTTGCCAATGGATTGCTCAGTCTGAGAGAGAGAGAGAGAGAGAGAGAGGAGAGAGTGAGAGAGATGAGAGAGAGAGAGAGGAGAGAGAGAGGAAAATTAGATGGATGTAATACTTACAGTTTAATAAAGGATTGTAGTTAGAAGAGTACATACGCACATACATACTGACATACAAATATAAATTCATTCTTGCATTGAATTTCGTTAAAAGCAAACCCCGTACTGACTTGACATACGAACTTGCTAACATAAGGTTTCCACACACACGGACACGTACATTTTTCAGTCTGACCTGTTGTCCTTGTGGGATGGTCTAAAAGGAGAACATTCGTGTTTATACCTCCGTAAGGCATTTCAGAACATGCTTTGGATTTTAGTTCTTATCTTAGCAAAAATATTAGAATACATATTGCAGACTCTCTGTCTCTCTCTCTCTCTCTCCTCTCTCTCTCTCCTCTCTCTCTCTCTCTCTCTCTCTCTCTCTCTCTCTCTCTCATTTATGGAATCCAATTATTTTAATTAAAAACTCCGCATACAACAAATCCCCTAAACATTCAAAATCTTAAAAGATGCAATAAATTACAAAACTGAGAGAAAACCATAAACGGGTTTTGAAAATCCATGAAAGTCCCTGCAATGCCAAATATATTTCCTGACCCATTTCTTAAAGATGAAAAGACCTTTACAATGAGATGTAAAGAATCACATCCCTTACGGATTTGATGTATGAATTTTGGCTACATAGCCCAGCACGACGCCTGTGAGGCCATTCACAGGCCCAAATGCAACTGAGAGAAAGTCTTGCTGTTACACTAAGAATGTAAATGATAAAAATTGGTTGAATAAAAAAATATGAAGGAAGCGGAAACTGATGTAAAGTAAATGCGGTTGGGGCCTGAGGAAATACAGCAAAGACCTAAGTAATGCCTAAAAGCCACTTCTACACGAGGGGCAAATGTACATGTAGGGGGGGGGGGGGGCAGACAATTGTTATCAATTTTGTGGTATGGATGGCGATCACGAGTGTAGGTGATGTCATAGATGACGAAACCAAGGCCAAACCATCGAATCGTCAATGCCCGTTGTTGAAGCACTGGATGGGGGCCCTGACTAGGGACCAAGACTGCCTGTCAACTGTGGCTGCCCGGCATTTTGCCCTAGTCATACGTTCGCCTGCCTGTTCTTACTGCCTGCCTTGAACTGTTTGATCCGGTAACACTGTTGCAAGAGAGAAAATTCCGGGCAAATCAGAGTGCCCGGCCAGCTTTTGTCCCTTGCGTGAAAGTGGTTTAAAGAGCACCACCTGAGGTGCACTAATGGCACTACCCCATATATGGCATATCTCTTATGGCTACAGTTTCTATGGTCTTAGTATTGATTATAGACGGCAAGTTGGAAAGTCTTGATTACTTTTTCTTACCTTTCATGAGCATGGTAATTAGTAGGTTCTAAATCTAACTAACCCTTTACTCTGAATTCTAAAGATTCGTTAATATTTAGTATGTAATGAGAGTCCATGATATCATTGTATCCCGGAAAATATCCGCCATTTATTGATCAAAATGCAAGGTCTGAATCTAAGTTTGTTTTATAATCCCCATTAATCATTAGACACCAACACTATCTGCCATATTGATCTATAACTATAGTCCATTTGAAATTTTATGAGCAAGCTGTACTAAAGAATCCCTGTTAATCATCTCTGGTATAGCAGCACTAGTCCGATATTTTTTCTCCTAGACTGAATAGTATATCAACAGGCTTGTACTGAATACAGATGTCCTTAAAGACACTATTCAAAGAGTCCAGCAACGACTTGTGGACAAAGTATGCACATTCAGAAAAAGGTTCAGAATTTAGAAACGATTCAAGGGTGATCACAAGACAGTGGTTCAATGCACGGTTCCACCTGTCAGTAACACAAGAATTCATGTGTAATTATGTATTTTGGTCATATAAATTTAACATAACCTCAGATGATTTCTCCGGCAGAGATCACTTTTTAGTATAATCCTTATCTTTATAGCTAAGAATGTTTGGCGAAAATTAAAGCACAAGTAACTGGATTTACATTACGTCATATACACCTTGGGTTACATTAAATATTATCTTTACATGCGTATGTAAAATAAATTGTGCCCACATATATGAGAGAGAATTTTACAAAATAAATAAAAAAGCATGTGTTTAGCATAACCCCCTAAGTTGACATTTGATTAAAACTAGTAATTAAGAGTCGGTGTACTAGAACACCATAATAGGTTAAGAAAATGATAATGTGCCCTGAAGGGTTGTAATAATGGAAATACTGCTTGACAACTTGAGATAACCTTCAGTTAAGCCAAAGAAGATTCTGTACTGAGGGTCTTGAAATGTATCAAGTAATAATTTGCAATTATTCTATTTGAATTATGAATCTGGGGCCACATGACCCGGCGCTGGGGCATGGGGAGGCCATTTAGTGCCCAAGCAAAACAGTGGGGAAAACCTCGCTGTTTGAACTCTGAAGTAAAAGTTAAGAGACTGGAAGCAAGATGGAAGAATGGAAACAGGAACCACAGTAGGGTAGAAGCTAATAAGTGAGTGCAGCGAGGCCCTGAAGGAGCACGTAAAGACCCTTCGGTAATGCCTAAAGTGCACCACATGAAGTGCACTGATGGCACTACCCTTTAAGGAGCAATTTACAGTGACCGTTGTTATTCCCGTTTCAATGGCTAAAAGAGGTAAAGGACTCAACTTCCGTAGCGATTTCACAAAAAAAAAAAAAAAAAAAAAAAATCGTAAAATTATAAAAAATCACCACCTTAATATTACAAGTAATTTGATGGAATTGGACAATACTGATTTGCTTTTATTCTATTCCACATGAAATAAACTGGAAAAAAAAAACGTGTCAAATGAGAGTGGTGAAAATCTCTCGCAAATAGTAATGCTAATAAGGCGCCTACATAGATTTTTTTTTTTTCAAAGTTAGAATTCTTGTAGAATATAATAGCCGAGATCAATAAGCTTGGTAAGAAGAATACCTAGGTCTAAAGATTAATAAATGTATTCTATAAACGTTAGAGAATACTTCACTGGAAGTTAAGAAATGGAAAGAAAAAGGATAAAGAAGAGTACAAATGGGAATAACTTATTTGTGTATGCTGTGATTTTCTTTTTCTTCTTGGCTCAGGAAAGGTTGTGATAATCATAGGGATTCCAACTATTGTATATAAAACTCATACATAATGCCATTGACAGATAACGCCATCAAGAAATAGGGTATAAAATACCTAGTTTAGGTTCAGGATTATGACTATTATTAGCGCACATATGTTCTTATACACCGTAAGTAGACATACTGCGAATGGTAAATATCTATTATTTCATTATTCATTCGCTAAATAAAAACATTAAAAATCCTACTACCTGATAAAAGATATCTGACATCGTAAAGAGTCTACAAGCCATTGTAATGACTATTCCAAACTTGTAATATAGATCTTCAAGACATTAGTATGTTCAAGTGTTTCCAGAGAAGCACACACACACACACAAAAAAAAAAAAAAAAAAAAAAAAAAAAAAAAAAAAAAAACTTTGTCAGGAAAGATATTTTCCAACCATCCATACTTAAAAAAAAAAAATAAAATAAGAAAAATAAAATATGATTGACGCGTTTTCACTATAAGAAAGAATTTTTCAAGGACGGCGGTTACTGTTTAAACAATAAATTAACCTGTATGAGAAAAGAAAAATCAGCTACCTGCATCCTGAAATGGAACACCCTTCACAATACATGCATTTTTTTCGGAGTAACGAGGATAAATTGAACCCCCCTACTTAGCTAGGTAACTTATGATTAACATCTTATCTTGGGAGTGACTGGAACCCCCATCGCTCCATCCGAAATCAAAATATTTATGGAGGCAAAGATTAATATTCTAACAGCACGAGATGAAGAAGAGGAAGAAAAAAGGAAAAAATAAGTTCTTCTGAGAGTAAAACCAGATGGGAATAATCGTTTTCACATGGCTGCCGAATCAATAACAGTATTCTTTTAAAATAATATTAGATAGATGATCCACGAAATTTTTGAGAGAGAGAGAGAGAGAGAGAGAGAGGAGAGAGAGAGAGAGGAGAGAGAGAGAGAGAGAGGAAGAGAGAGAGAGATTGGAAATCAAGAATTATATTAGACAGATGATGCTATTCTATGATGAAGCTATGCTGGAAAATCCACGAAATTTTGAGAGAGAGAGAGAGAGAGAGAGAGAGAGAGAGGAGAGAGAAGAGAGAGAGATGAGAGAGAGAGAGAGAGAGAGAGAGAGATTGGAAATCAAGCAGATGATACTATTCTATGATGAAGCATTGCTGGAAAATCACACACAATTTTGAGAGAGAGAGAGAGAGAGAGAGAGAGAGAGAGAGAGAGAGAGAGAGAGAGAGAGAAATCAAG
>NC_090730.1:146177204-146184704 GCF_036898095.1 Palaemon carinicauda
ATGTGTCTGGTAACTTGACATCTAGGGGTTATCAATGTCGGAATATCATTTCGTCGCATTTTCGTAGTCTTGAATTATCGTTCAATTTACGCAAGGATGATAATGAGCGCTTCGAGAACCTTGTTAAAAAGAGAGTTCTTCTTGAATTTCCTTCTTATTGATAAGGTGAATGTTAACATCTTTGAAGTTAATGAATACACCATGTTGGCTTTTAAGGCATCTCTCTCTCTCTCTCTCTCTCTCTCTCTCTCCTCTCTCTCTCTCTCTCTCTCTCTCTCTCTCAAATCCTCTGACGGGATTAGTTATGGTAAGACTAAGTTCCTTAACTGCTTTTACATAACAATCGTTGGTGATTGCGACACACGCAAATGGCAGAACTTATTCGTGATTGATGAATGCTCATGAAAGACCAATCTTACATCGTAAGTAATCTAGAATCCCTTTGAACATCCAAGAGATTACCATAAGTGCGGCGGAAATGCAATTAAGTTTATCTGTGCTTTTTTTATTTTCAAGTGTTGATGGAGATGAAAAATCTCACGGAAAGGAAATCTCTCTTCATGGGCTTCAATCATCCTTAAGCTACGACAGAATTCTTGCTTATTTTTATTTGTCTTCTTAACTGCTAACCATCAAGACTGGAAAGTTACATAACTCTTAAGCACTTTAGTTTTGAGTACTTATAGTCCAATCATCTCAAGAAATTGAAGTCACAGATATTAAAGCATTTTCTCTGCAATAAACTCAAAAGCTTTTATCTGAAACTGAAATTAAAATAAACGACTTGCAGAAGGATCTGGGACAACTAATATACAAAAATTAGAATATTTTCAGAAGCAAATTAACGTGATTAATTTCTCTTAACTAATGGCACTGCTATTTTCAAGTTTATTTAGTTTTTTTTATCTGAAAACTTTAAAATAGCTTCATGGATGGATCGATTTTTTTTGCCAGAAGGTTCATATGCTTTGAAAATAAGACATTCATGCTCTTTTTACCGATCCAACGTTCCTTTTTACCACATTATTCTCTTTTGCTTTGTCTACGACAATTCATTCATTTTAATTGTATATACACGGCGAGGAAAAATTATTTTACCATTATCCGCTATTGACATAGTTTTCTTTACGAAGTATATAGTACCCTTATAGTTGTTTCCAGTTCTCAAGCCTACTCTTATACAACAGCACATATTTATGGATAAACAACTACCAGGGCACTCAGTAGGGAGCCTTCCTTCGCCACGTCAGCAGTCTTATTTTGCTCTTTACTCCACTGTGTATTTATACTTCGATGTATTCTATTCAAAATCTAATGGATTTGTCCTTGGGTTATATCCCACATGTTCATCAAGTTTCGTCAGAATGCCAGAAAACCTTAAACCAATCAATCGATCAATCATGAAGTTTCGTTAAAATTGGTTCGATAGTATTTTGTGTAAAGTTGTTCACAAACAAAAATGTAGAATTTTAGTAATGCTTTTCACAAACAAAAAGGAAATTTTGGAGAATGTTGTTCACAAACAAAAATGTAGAATTTTAGTAATGTTGTTCAAAAATAAAAAGGAAATATTGGGGAATGTTGTTCACAAACAAAAAATAAACAAACAAAATATTTGCCATTTATTCAACACTGCTATTATTTTCAGAGTACTGCTGAGTACAGATTCACCTTTGGGCCATACCCAACATGAATCAAGTTTACACAAAAACTACAGTACCGATTTTTGTCAAGGTTACTCACAAACAAACAAATAAATAAATAAACTAAGAAACAGACGACATGGGTGAATACAAACCCTTCGCAAAATATATTCACTTAAGTTGTGCTTATCTATATTCGAAAAATAACGGTTTATATAAAATAATTTCCAAAATATTCTTTATGGAACAATTACCGCAGATTGATAGACTGATTGAAAGGGCACTGCTGACAACTGGAGTGGTAATGGTCATGTTTCTTTCTGGGGCAATGACAGGTTAACTGAAGCCAATGGAAAAAATAAAATGACGATGAAACAGTATTGGGCAATGCTGAGATTACTAAGGGTATATTAGGTTACTAGTGTACGCAACCAGTCAAAAATGACGGCTAAATATTTAGATAGGTATACGTAGAGACAGGCAAACGCAGCCTTCTCCTATTAGGTATGAGAACTTCTTTCACCTCTACCCGAAGGACAGGAGAGCTGAGCGTGACCGAAAAGAAATATACATACATACATATATATAATAATATATATATATATATATATATATATATATATATATATATATATATATATATATATACATATATATATATATATATACATATATATATATATATATATATATATAGTGTGAGTGAGATCAAATTAGCATGTATTTTTCCAAAAATTGCAATATTTCTGGTAAAAGGTTACTTAAAGTATCAGTAATAAGGGTATTTCCAAATACTAGTGTGAAATATCTAGTTCACAACAATAAAGACTGATTATTGAAGTGTTTTACACTATTTACAAGCACAAATACTAAAATAAAAGTTGTCAATACTGACTCTGTATTGTCTTGAGAAACACACGTTGGTCTGGTATCTCAGTGCTACTTCATATCTTGCTGAGTGAGGTGTGTCATATCTTTTAATTTCATGTTAGAGAATTAGCAGTTCTACTAGATATGACATATCAACCTTTTTTGCAGGTTTTAGATAAAAAAAGGAGAAGTTAACGGTTATGAGTAAAGGCAGTGACTCGGGGCCTCGTAAAATTGGACAGATCAATTTTCTAGTAGGTGATAGTGCACTAAACAGAAAGAGATTGCCAAGGAATTGAATGTTTCCTGTCAATCAGTTAGTAACATAAAGAAAAAAAGGAAAAAGTTATTAATTTAGATTCAACAAGGACTGGAAGATGTCGAAGAGAAAAACTTCACCCAGAACCGATAGAAAAATCAAACAAATGGCTCTTTATGGCAAAAGAAAAGCTTGTGAGAGTATTGCAAGCGAACTGCAGGCAGATAACATTGATATTTCTCGAATAAACCGGGAACAGCAGGTAACTGAAAGTGGTTTATGAGCGTACCACCCAAGAAAGATGCCCCGGCTTAGGAATACTATAATCAAGGTACGCCGAGACTGGGCCGATACTCACGCCGATTGGACTTCTGACCAATGGGAAAAGGTAAGAGTGATACAGTTGTAGGTTTTCTATTGTATTGAATGTTGAATAATATATATATAAGTTATGAAATCAAAGTAACGTCGGAAAATATGGCAGTATTGCTGATTAACGTGGTAGCTATGCAGTCATGCTGATAAATAATAGTTCCAAGTCATGATTTTCCCGATTGCTGAGCAGCTGCTGCTGTCATAAGGCCTTTATTTTCTGATATATTATTTTCTATTGTTTCAGGTAGTGTTCTCCGGCAAATCTACTATTGCAGTACTGGATGACTGCATGTACACAGTAAGGAGGAGGTCAGGAGAGTAATTTGAGCCAGTGTCTTAAAAAGACCATAAAACATTAACAGAAAATAATGATATGGGGGGCAATTTCTGTACATGAGACTAGTCGTTTGAAGATCGTTGATGGTATGATGGACCAGTTCAAGTATGTGTTGCAAAATCGTTTTCTACTTCAAACAAAGAAATGGTTCGGTGAGAGACCATGGATTTTTATGCAAGATTTGGCCCCTTGTCACACTGTCCGATCAGTCAAGAAGTGGTGTAGAGAAAATTATGTTGAACTGCTGTCAAGTCTTGGAAATTCACCAGATATGAACCCTAAAGACTATTTCTGGTCTATTCTAAAAGATGAAATACACAGAGTTCCCCTTACTACCAAACCAGCCCTCATACAGTGTCTCATCCATGTATGGTTTCACTCTGACATAATCAAGCAATTGCGCAGAACATTAATCAATGATATGCCTAAGCATGTTAAGGCATCAAAGCTGCCAAAGGAAGACAAACTAAGTATTAGCTAATGAAAGAAAACCTGTTTATGACATATGTGCAAAAATACTTCTTTATAAAATCAATAACAATCCATAATAATTTGATCACTACTGTAGTGTATGTATGTATATATATATATATATATATATATATATATATATATATATATATATATATATATATATATATATATATATACTGTATATATACATACACACACACACACACATATATATATATATATATATATATATATATATATATATATATGTATATATATAAACAACTAGATACTTTCTCTTGTTACATAAGGGAGATTATCTAGATCTATTATATTCATATCCTGTTTGTTTTAATCTAAAGAATTTGAAATCTCAGAAGTTAGGATTTCGAAATATCTTTATTCATTACTTCCTAGTTTTTTTTTCTCTCTTTTAATCGAGTACGGGCTAAATGACGGCTTAGTTTGTTTGTCCCGTCAAATTAACTTTAAAATCAATAATTTTTTGCCCAAGATACTCAAGGGGAAAATCTCTATGCTTACTAAACCAGTCTGACTATTAAGCAGAACAAATTGTTAACATTTTATGTTCAAATATTCAATCTGAAATTAATGGTAATCAACGCGAGACAAAGGACGAAACATTTGCTAATTTTCCCGTTCTGGTCCTCTGGAACCTTTTTTCTTCAGATGCAAGCGAGTGAAGCCGAATCTTTGGGTAAAGAATAAAAGAATAATCCTTCGATACTTTTCTGTGGTCTACAGTCTCCATAAATAACCCAGTTTATGTACACGTTGGGGACCTTGCCGACAACCCCCTCCCTCCCCCCCCTCCCCACAACCCGCTTTCGTCGAACCATCTGGCGGGTCCCTTTTTCTCCCTTATCGTAAGACGCCGTGTCCCGAGAGTTTACAGGTTTCGTACACACGGCTCCAAACGTCCTTTTTTCTCTCTTCGACCATTATTCTCCCGTATCCTTTGAGGTGGGAATTTGATTAGATGAACACTTTGATGTTTGTTGGAGATGTTAACAGGACCATGCGCGGGTTATGAATCGTTTGCCCTGCGCTGGTGTTTGCTGAAGTGGGAAATATCTTTACTAGTATATAGATGCATGGTTGATCGTTCATTCTCGTGGTATGGTAAATTTTTTGTTATATTATCCAACGCGTAATTCAAAGAGAACAGTACATAAAAAGTCCTACAATTTTATAATTCTATGTGTGAGAGAGAGAGAGAGAGAGAGAGAGAGAGAGAGAGAGAGAGAGAGAGAGAGAGAGAGAGAGAGAGACGAAGCGTTAGATAACAGCCGCGTTTGAAAGATGGGAGAATGAGCCCGTCAGAGAAAATAGAAAAATATATAAAAAGTTGAAAAATTTGTTTAAGCTTCGAAAATGGGATCTTTCTCAAGGAAGTCACATTCATTTCAAAATTAAAAACTTTAGCAGATATTTTTCATAACAAAAGTTAGCGACTAAAACCAAAACAAACAGAAGTAAAAAAAATCACTCATCGAATTTTCCATTATGTTAAAGTGATCGATCACAGGACTGCACTTACACTGAATAATATTATTAATAATATTATTATCATTATTATTATTGTTGTTGTTGTTGTTGTTGTTGTTGTTACTTTCTAAGCTACAACCCTAGTTATTAAAGCAGAATGCTATAAGCTCCAGGGGTCCAACGGGGAAAATAGCAGAATGCAAGTGAACAAAGGATAAAACTGGTTTAAATAAAGGTGAAAAACATGTACGCTTTCAAAAAGATAACTACATGATATTTTGGACTCTCCCTTTGACCTAGAAGAAAATCATGCAAATTTGTACGAACGGAACATTGAGAAAAGGGCTCAGAGCACATAAATCAAAAGGTTGTATATCAACAATTGAAATCGAACGTCAAGTTTTACATAATTATTGGCTTACTTTTTATGGAAGCAAATCGCTCTCTCTCTCTCTCTCTCTCTCTCTCTCTCTCTCTCTCTCTCTCTCTCTTTGTGTATATATACGCACCTCTTTGTGTATATATACGCACAAAGCGCAACTGTGACATAATGATACTAAGATACTAATACTGGATTTCAATTTTACTGAAGAAACATTGCATCCTTATTTCTTTCTTTAGCTTATTCATAGCTACGCACTGCTGTGTATAGCGTCTTATACTGATCTAAGCACTGCAGTATGTCTTTCTCTAGTAGTCACAGAATATCGCTACTTTCGTCTGTACTTCTAAAACAGACTAATGAGATTATAAAAAATCTCAGAAAACGAACTCACTTGTGATGTTACTTACATTTTCCAGTACAATTCTGAGGGATAACGGCAGTGCACTGGAAAACACCTGCCACTTGAACAAAGCAAACACAATGTCAGTTTTACCATGGAGAATTGCCCTCCAGAAAATGCAGCAGTAAACCAACATTAATAAAATCATTCAAGAGATTTTACGAGAAGAGTCGGAAGATGAGGGTACAACTGTAGTAAAATGGTTCCTCTTTCATCAGAACAACGAGCCAGAGCACTCAGGGCTCTCAGCACTTGATAAGCCAGCAATTTTTGCACAAGTAACCAAATGGCAGTACACAACCACTCTCTATGTTCACTTCATCTATTATTCTAGGAGCATGTAACCTTTTTATTTTGGCTGTTAGGGGAGAGGTAGTAAGTGATTCGACGCTGTAAACGTTTTTGTGGCTGATACTTTTTTTTTTTTTTTGTACGTTTTCATTCCTCTAATGGTACACATGACCATTTATAAAGACGAAAAAATTTGGAGAATTCAGTTAATGAGTTATACATTTTAACAAATAATTGGTAGATATCTTGATATGCCTATGGATTCATTTCACAGTAAACGATGACCTTTTTTTTTTCTATTCTTTTTTTATATATATAAAACGTGAGTACGAGTTAAAGTTCCTGATTTACAAAAAGGACAAGTGAGAATACGTCCAGACTAAAATCCTCCTCCTGGTCTACAGCTTTTTATATTTGTGTGGCTACGTGTGTATGTGAGTGTCGGATAAGATCTAAGAATGCTTAATTCCCTTCGATGATATGTGCCATTTTTCACAGTCAGAATAAACCTCCATATTCTTGTTTAAGACTCATTATTTTTGGTGATTCCCTTGTCGTTATCGATCGATGTGTTACAATTTAACCCACAAGATGTTGTCTGTATGCTAATTAGTAACTCTTGTATAATAATTAAGACAAATTCCAAGGCCATAAATTACTCTGGCCCTGTCACACTGTGTACAACTCAGAATTTTAATGTTAGAGGCTCCACGTCACTTCAGGTCTTCTTTTTAAGTATCTGCAAAGCGTTGAAAGATGGAAACCTGATTTCTTTACTATTGCTAATATACAAAAGAAACTTTTCATAGGAGTACCAATTATTATTATCATTATTACTGGCTAAGCTACAACCCTAGTTGGAAAAGCAGGATACTATAAGCCCAGTGGTCGCAACAGGAAACATAGCCCAGTGAGGAAAGGAAACAAGAAAAAATAAAATATTCTAAGAACAGCAACATGTAAATAAATATTTCCTAT
>NC_090730.1:146189704-146197204 GCF_036898095.1 Palaemon carinicauda
GGATACGGGGCATCCATCACGGGAGGGCAGGGAAAGCACACACGCCCACACCAGTTGGGGTGCCCCTTCTTCATTCTCTTCTCTTCGTCCTTTATTTGTATGGCTTTTATCTTTTTATCTCTCATTCCCCTCACACGTATGTATTTATTCTGTTCCTCGTCTTTATTTCTAGTTCACTTTTTTCTTCCCTTTTTCTAATTTACCTTTTCACTTGTTGTCTGCTTTTGTGATTTTGTGATCTTCTCTTCTCTTAATTCTTTACTTATACGGCTTTTAATATTTTTACCTCATCCCTTCTGTATCAGTATTTTTTTTTTTTTTGTTCCTTGTCTTTATTGCTGGTTCACATTCTTCTTCCCTTTTCTTCCTAAATTCCCTTTTCACTTGTTTTTCTACGTTTGTGATCTTTTTCTTCTCCTTTCATGTTCCAACGAGGGCATCAAAACAACAAAACCTCGCTCATTCAATGCTCTCCACCAGTTTGGATTGGTTGGGTCTCGCAGCTCACGTGCTGGTTAAACACCTTTTCATTTCTGACATTTGCCCTAATCTTTCTAGAGGAATGGGCAAATGGAAAGGAAAAGGCTTATGCATTGTCTCTTTTCAGAACATTTCAATTATTTCAGTTCATTTGCTCTTTGTAACCGTTGTATCTACGGCAGTTGTTTCTTAAAATATTTCATTTCGATTGTTCATTACTCCACTTGGAGATTATTTATTTCATTATTTCCTTTCCTCATTTGGGCTATTTTCCCTTTTGGAGCCCTTGGCTTATCGCATCCTGCTTTTCCAACTAGTATTATAACTTAGATAATAATAATAATAATAATAATAATAATAATAATAATAATAATAATAATAATAATACTGTAAAGTAAAGGTTGAAAGTTTATTAATGTACCGTCCAAAAACAAACATTTACACTAAATTTTTCTTTTACATTGTTTGAATTTTTTGCTAGGAAATAAAGCCGAAACACAACGTACAATAATGTCGTTCTTTTTTATCCTCCCTCTTCGAGACTTATGAGATTCCAATCCGCTTTGCACTCCGAGCCTACAATAGACACCCTGATGAAGGGCTTTCGATCCTCCCTGAGGTAACAATAGGCAACAGATCTCCTGAGGAAGGGTTTTTGATCTTCCTCACAGAAAAAAAAAACTCCTGAGAGAGGTTTATATGCTAAAACCAACGGTCGATGAAGAATGCCTGTGATAACGTCAAAATAATCCCCCGTTGACATAATAAGACTTATTGTCATTAGGAAAGTCAATTGTGACACAATGGATAAATCAGGAGAACAATCATCAACCAATTATGAAAAAAAAACTGGTATTTTTTTTCTTCTTGTGGCAAGATGATATCTCGTCTTATCGCTCGGCTCTGGGATTAAGACGTTCGTGATAACTATGTTGTCTTTGTCAACGCTCTTAGTTATGACGGGGATCCTGGCTGTAACCCCAGTTTTTTTTTTCTTTTTAAACTTTTGCCATACTTACTTTTTAAGCTTTTTGTATAAGAATCATAATAACAATAGTTGTATTAGTAGAAGTAAAGAGAACAAAAAAAAGGATAAATAACACATTGATAAAACGTGCTTAAATACTGGTCTTCACTTGTCATAGATAGAAGGAACAAATGAATAAAAGTTCGTCCAAGGTCATCAGAGTATGTAACAGCCCCAACTAATCGCGCTCTCTCTCTCTCTCTCTCTCTCTCTCTCTCTCTCTCTCTCTCTCTCTCTCTCTCTCTCTCTCTCGCTTAATCTGAGGCTTAACTCTTGATAAAAGCATTATTTTCAAGGGAGAAAAGGGACTCGACCCGTCACAAGTTAATCGTGGACAAGAGTTGCACATCAGAAACTCGGCCCCAGCGAAGGGACGAACATTTGTTTATCTCCAAGAGTCCCATTGGGGATGCCTTGGGATCTCGCCCGGTTGAAAGGATTGATAGCCAAACCTTTCGACCTTTCCATCACGCTGAAGGGAGATAGGTGAACGCGCGCACGAAAAGGTTTTTATTTTATGAGACTGTTTGGGGGAAATTCTTGTGGAAGATTTGTCTCAGGTGGAGAGTGGTTCATTTCGGGTAGCACACACTGGGGTTACGCAAAAGGACAGGGGCAAACAATCTCAATCTTATACTTTGCAGAGCAATTAGCTCTTTAACCAAATATATGATGAGATACCCCCCTGTTTGCATGTGAGTATACAGTATGTATATACAACAAAGGGTTGTGGTGGCAAATGTGGTAACGTCCCTGACTGGTGAACGCCATCCTGGTGTTCGAGACCCGCTCAAACTCGATAGTTTCTTTGGTTGCTGCAACCTCACCATCATTGTGAGCTAAGGATGGGAGATTTGGGGGATTCTATAAGTATATCTGCCGAGCCATCAGCAGCCATTACCTGGCCCTCCTTGGTCCTAGTTTGGATGGAGAGGGGGCTTGGGCGCTGATCATATGTATATACGGTCAGTCTCTAGGGCATTGTCCTGCTTGATAGGGTAATGTCACTGTCCCTTGCCTCAGCCTTTCATGAGCGGCCTTTAAACCCTTAGATAAAGCTGTTTCAAGTCCCCTGAAGGACAAGGACCCCAGCATATCAATTAATGTCTGCGGTTTGGTCAGTTTTCATCACCATGCTGGTAAACTGCGGATTGGTGATGGTGGAACACTTTTGCTTGATCGCTCACAGTAGACCAACCTGATAATACAGTTTTAGTGATCATGGTGATACGCAAACCCTTTCACCACGCTAAAGTATCCCCATTCAGAAAGGGATATGTGTGTGTGTATATATATATATATATATATATATATATATATATATATATATATATATATATGTGTGTGTGTGTGTGTATGTATGTGTGTGTGTGTGTGTGTAAGTGTAGGTGTGTATGTCTGCATATGTAGGCCTATAAAATAGTGGTCAACTGCGTAAAGTAGCTAATAAAAATTATATTTGACCACAAAAACATTCATAAAGAGATAAAAAATACTTTATATAAACTCAATCAGATAGCGAACCAACCAGTTACTGCTAATTAGTAAAAGAAAAATTGATAAGTAGACGAAAAAAATGGCAATGACAAATAAATATTGCTCATTAAAAGAAACAAAAGCTGCAAAAGATAAAACACACTTCACCTTTTCCCGAGAGGAGTAACCTCTGCCACTCAGTTTAACGCAACATTACTCTCCTTCCATATAAGAAATTATTATTTGACCTTTATCGCATAAAGCTAAGTTATCATCCCAATTAGGACGATAGCTAAGAGCGAAGCAGTTTTTTATATCAAGGGTGGGGTATAAACTTGGCGGGGGAGGAGGATGGGAGTACTTGGGATTATAGAAGGAGGGGGGGGGGAAAGGTCAGGCAGAAGTAACGTCTTAATTTTTTCAGAGATAAGATCAGGGCGGTGGAAAATCAGCGCCGTGAATCTCTTGCCTCATATCTCATATGGCGATTACAAAGACATTAGACATCGTTGGGAGTGATAAGCTCCGTGTGTCAGGAAAGGTTTGGAATTAAGGACAGCGATTCCGAATTTAGATAACGTGGTACATTGGGGTGGAAGAATAAACACCTAAATTAACAATTAAGTAGAAAAAAAAGGATGCAATGAGATATATATCTACTGGGCTGTGCTATTTATAGGAATGTGTATGAACCCACATATACAGACATACATGCATAAATATATACACACATATACAGAATATACCTATACATGTATGTATGTATGTATGTATGTATGTATGTATATACACACATATACATACATACATATATATATATATATATATATATATATATATATATATATATATATATATATGTGTGTGTGTGTGTGTGTGTGTGTACATATACACACACACACATATATATATATATATATATATATATATATATATATATATATATATATATATATATATATATATATAGCCTATACTGCAATATAGAGAAGCGGCAATTCCACCACCCACCTTTACCTTTTGAAGGTGCACCCAGCCAATAAGGGCACGTGTCTGAATGGTAGATCGCTTAGATCACCTTTGGTAAGTCACAGATCGCTTCTGACCTTCCGCCCACCATTCCATCCATACGCAAATGAGTACTAATATTTGCTATGATCAAGATGAATGGCAACCTCACCCTTGTAAACAAGCTGAGAAACCGGAAATTTGCTCCATTTACTTCCATCCCTGTAAGCGATATCATGGTGAAGAAAGATATACTCGCACGTATTTCTTTTTAGAAATGTTATCAGATCTTATAATTCTTAGGCTAAACAAATTGTGAGGTTCTGTGACGATTTTCGAAATTGGTTCGAAGAAATATACAGGAAAAATACAATAAAAAAGAAGAATGATGCATAGCTGAGGCAAGCAAATCAAATGCTCCATCCCAAAGAAGTCGAGGGTATCCACCCACCTCCATAGTTCATTGCCGAGGAGTTCTCTAATAGCGACTCTAGATAAAAAGCGCCTCCGAGAGACAGAAGGTAGTAGATGTCAGTCCATGGCTAGACCTCCTATATAAGGGATCCTTGGTAGGATTTACTGCAGTCCGGGTTACGGAGAGCTTCGATGGCCTTATGACCTGGTTGTTCATCTCTACCCTCAGCTTTACTTTATGCCGACTTGACTTTATGCGACTGACTTTTTTATGCTTCGTTCTTCTTTTTGCTCTGGTGCTCCGAGCTGTTACTCTTTCCGTCCCATTGTTTGCTGTTTTCTGACGGTGATTTAAACTATTGTTGCCTTGATTCATGAAGATTGGCTTGAAAGAAACAGGTTCGTTTATTTGCACGTTTAGAATAGGCAAGTCTATCAAGTTGTCAAATGTAAGCTACAGCTTTCTAATTGCTATATTATATGTCGTTTTATGAAAGCAACACAGCTTCCAATTGTCTAACTTAGAATACTTCCCCTTTTGCGCTTCCAATTGTCTAACTTAGAATACTTCCCCTTTTGCGCTTCCAATTGTCTAACTTAGAATACTTCCCCTTTTGCGCTTCCAATTGTCTTACTTAGAATACTTTCCCTTTTGCTTCCTTTTACTTTTCTTCAATCAGTTGTTTGCATTAGCACAGACTGAGGGCAGTTCTGTGACGTCTGTATTAGATAGGTTATCAACAACATGAATGTCTGTCTTTATTATTAACAAAAGGGGAAAATTTGAGAATTATCAGTTTCATAAAAATTTTGTGAAGAAATTTGTATTTCCTGTCAATAACGCTCTTAAAATCAAGCGTAATTGGAATTTTTTCATCTTTTTTTTTAAAGAATATTTTCTTTATTTTCTCTCCGAGACAAGGTTAACTCTATTTGGGGAAGGACGGCCATGGTTGTTTTAAACACGTCCCTGTCACATACACGATATCCTTCGGGATATTCGCTCCAGGGGTTAGAACCATGTGATATAGGTAAAATTCTCTGGTATATTACTCGCAGGAAATATCCCAAAGAAGAAGCTACCTAGAGGAACATCCATCAGGACGACATGGCTATCTCCCCCCTATAATAGATTTTTCTTACGTCAAAATCCCTTATTTTTTCTTCGTCGATTTCTTTCTCTTCAAGCATGATGGTCAATGAATTACACCAATCCAAAGTGGTAAAAAAGCATGCTATCACAATTATATATATATATATATATATATATATATATATATATATATATATATATATATACATATACATATATATATATATATATATATATATATATATATATATATATATATATATATATATATATATCGATTGGCTTAATTTATCATGAACTCGACAAGTGTGTTAACACTTCAAACTCTTACCATATGACTGTACAGTTGGCTGCATTAATTCTGGTACACTTCACGGGAAGCTACGGAGACGTCTGACAGCTGTACATTGTACCAGGTAACGCAGTATTTAGCAAAATAGAAACTGTTGGCAACGATGCCTGTACAAAGTACCTGAGCTTATAAACAAGTAATCAAAATAATGTTTATCAATTTTACGAAGTTATGGATTGAAAAATATTGTCCTTTGCTGAACACCACTTCCGTGAAACGTACCGGAATTAATGAAGCCCTTTTCCTTATTCAATAATATAATTGATTATCAAGGCAATTTATATAACAAACAAGTATCCTTTAAAATAAAACGTTTGGAAGACATGGTAAGTCTTGAATTATCCGTCATAATTACAAAATCCGTTTAATTTCCTCTCTTCTTTAAATATCTAAGCTTCATTCAAATCACTGAAAATTAATACTCGCACCAATACTTTTTTTTTTTTTTTTTTTTTTTTTTGGTGAAATTACCATAAGACCCTGAAACGAACAGCACAGCGTCCTAATTTAGTCGAGGCAAAGAAAGAGAAGAGAAAAAGGTGCGACAGAGAAATAGTAAAGACTAGTTATTGCACAGATGTTAATTTATGATGTGAATTAGCGGTGGTTACCGACGATTCTCATGAGAAGAGACTGATTCTGAAAATAATGGATAAACACTTTGGGACTTGAATGGATTAATGAATCTGAGTATATAGGCGCTTGGAAACTTTGCAGTTACACTATAAAGAGAAAGTTAAAAGATGTTAAACACTAAATAAAAGAAAGGAAGAAGGAACTGCAGTAAAGTAGAGTAATTTAAGGCGTAGATAGGGGCCGAGAGATCACTTAGAAAATCATCAAGTAATGCCTACAACTACGCCTAAAAACACTGGACATTTTGATTAACTGGATAACCCTGTTCCACCTTCCTTTTATTTGTTATGGAAGATCCGCAACATTGATGAGATAATAAAATTAACTTGCATAAAGAAGAACAAAACTAAATAAAAAATAAAGAACACTAAGTGGAAGACTTGATCTTCTAACAATACATCTTATGGTTAATCAGGTGAATATAATTCAAATCGACAGGAGTTCTAAAACAGAAGAGTGTTGCATCTTCGAATTCCACAGTCGTACCAAACGAAGCAAGAAGTTTCTCGCATTAATTTTTCCCAATCGAAATTGTAGCTGCTCTGGCCGCATCTTAATTAAAATCTGAGATACGAGTCACGAATTAAGTTTAGGACGGCTACTGTCGTGAGAAACAAACGCAAAATAATTCTTAGTGAAGCTTTTGTTCACCTTGTGTAATACAATCTTTATACTAAAAAAATTCAAGTGTATATATGTGTGTAAGTGAATTTATTTATATTAATATTAAACATATGCTACAACTCATATAAAATGTGGATTTAGGATGGAGAGTACTTTACCATCGGGAAAAACGTGAGAGTTTTGTCTTAAGGTAACGTATATTGAAGAGGTCTTAACTAAAGACGAGACCAGTCAGAATTTGGGTCTTGTATCTAATTTTTCCTTATATATATATATATATATATATATATATATATATATATATATACATAGTTATATATATATATATATATATATATATATATATGTATATAACTATGTATATATATATATATATATATATATATATAT
>NC_090730.1:146202204-146212204 GCF_036898095.1 Palaemon carinicauda
ATTTTTTCACATTCATTTATATTAGATATTTGACTGCCTTCGGCAAAAGGTACTGTATCCTAAACTTCCAGCACAAGGCTGCAGTAACGTTCTCTCTGTCAGAGCATTCCATTTCTGCAGGGAATCTCATTAGAACCAGGGAAAACTAGAACAAATAGAAAAGAACAATTCTTGTTTTGAGGAAAGATTATTTCGACTCTAAGGTCTTTGCTACGAACGATGTATATGGTTACTTGGCCATATTCGGTGCATGCGCCAATAATATCGATTCTATAAAGAATCACTTGAAAGGGAACTTCTAATAGAGACTGAAATGTAATGCTGCAGAAAATTCTAGTAGAAGTGAATGGTTGGTGATAGCTAAATTTGAGAGAAAGTTAAAACCTACAAACTGAACTGTGGCAATGCAAAATCAATACTTGTTGGGAGGATAAAATTATTGACGATATCTTTCCTTGTGAATAAAAACATATGTATTTTTTCTTTCATCAGGTAAATAAAATTAGATGAATATGCAGTCGTTAGGTAAAATAATTCGTTAGGGACTAAACGAAGAAATCAATTATATTATTTTAGCTTTCTGGATAGATGCTGCATTTGAGTTTAGGTAAGTGAGCGAGAAAATAATTGCCTTTTAATATCAATGTGTTTCATCTTTCTAAAACAATGCACAAACGAGATCTATGAGTGGACTATCCTCTAGAATCTAGATGGTCGGCATTTTATGTAAAATCCATAAAAACAATACTCGCGAAAGTTAAACTAAACTTAAAGGTCAATACATATTTGTTCTTTCATATCACAATTTACCATGATTTTCTTTCTACATAATCCTTAAGTAATAGATTAAAAAGATTATTTATCTTTGTAACCTATAGCGGTACTTTGTTAAATTCTGAAAATTATTTCCGAATAATATTTGAGGCTTATTTCTCTGGTTTTTATTGCATTTTTCCCCTCTAGGAACAATAATAGATAAACAAATAAATGAATATAAGGGTAACAGAAATCATACCGGCATGTGAACGTAATTACACATAAAGGGCGTGTATGTGCTTAAAAAAACCCAATGATAGTAATTTATAATTACACGGTATGACGCAGCGAGATCGCACATAATGTTTGGAAATACGGTATGCCACCTGTCTGCATACTACAAATATAAGTAACCAGTGTCTGGTCTTCATGGACCTACAATCATGCAATATAAATCTACAGAGATAAGAATGATATCTAAAATTGAAACTATACTTACTGACCAGTTCCAGCATCCAAGTAACAACCGTACTCGAACCGATCTGGAGACCTGTACTATTGTAATATGTAATGTGTGTGTACAACTGGTACATATACTGACAACAGGAGTATTTATATACATTTATCTGTCGTGCGCACTATGCCCTATTATCATGGAAGCATTAATTCACTGATTCGAATCAGATGGTCAGGTGATGGTAATCTTACATGAAAGTGAGGTAACTTGACATGACTGCGAACATCACTACTGTGGTTTCTCTGTTGCGGTTTTATCTCTCCGTAACGAATCTCTTTCGTAATCTTCACGAGTGAATGCAGGAACTTCGACATATTTCTCCAATTAACCTTCAGTATGGATATGTAATTCGATGCACCTAGTCTTAATTCTGAATAATAATGCAGTGTTTGATGCTAATTGGTATTGCATAATTTTTTTCCCGATTTGATGAATACAGTCATTGATTTCAGATCAAATTTCTTGTAATTTATTTAAAAAAAAATCTTATTACTTCTTTTTGAAAAGTCATATACCCTTTACCAGAATCAAAAATATATTATTATCGCATGAAAGAATGTAAATTTGGATGGCAATGTAGCTAAAAATTTTATCCATATATATTCCCCAGCTCTGCAATGTAGCCAATAATTTTGTCCATAAAAATTCCCCAGCTCTGGATATATCTACCTATACCACCTTCGATATAAAAATATAAAAGGCTATACAATCCTAACACTGTACAAGTCTCTAAGCAGGCGGGGGAAAAAAAATTGACCTTTGAACAAAAAACTGATTTCCGAACCAAGATGTAAATCATTCTGATGGTTAGACTCCACAAACATTCATTACTTATGTATTTTTTTAAATTCACGTTACACACTCTCTCTCTCTCTCTCTCTCTCTCTCTCTATCTCTCTACACTTATATATATATATATATATATGTGTGTATATATTTATATATATATTATTTATATTTATATATATATATATATATATACGTATATACACGAAAATATATACACACACACATATATATATATATATATATATTATGCACAAACATAATCCCTCCCACTCTCTCTCTCTCTCTCTCTCTCTCTCTCTCTCTCTCGGCGTCAATGACCTCAGATGTCAGGATGCCTGAAAACTTTAAATCAATCAATCCAATCTCTCTCTCTCTCTCTCTCTCTCTCTCTCTCTCGGCGTCAATGACCTCAGATGTCAGGATGCCTGGAAAACTTTAAATCAATCAATCCAATCAATCCAATCTCTCTCTCTCTCTCTCTCTCCTCTCCTCTCTCTCTCTCTCTCTCAAGTTTGTATTTCTGTACTTCGTTCCGTGATCCACATATTTACTATCTTTTCCAGAAAGTTTCCCTTTCCAATGTGAGTCACATACTCCTAGGAAAAAAATAAACTCCCTTCCATATCAAATTATGTCTCGTTCTAAAATATAAAGAAAATGTCCTTTTGACTCCGCATCATTTGGTCTTTTGGCATGAGTGTCTATGGCCCTCGTTGAATCAAGAGCGGGACAAAAAGAATTAGCCTCGAACACACAAAGATGTTAAAAAACTCTCAAAAATAAAATCCCAGCAGAGACGAAATAATATACTTTGGCTTAGTGTCATGGAGAGAGAGAGAGAGAGAGAGAGAGGAGAGAGAGAGAGAGAGAGAGAGAGAGGATTCTTTTACTGTCCTCACTTAATCTAACCAATTTTAATAAAAAACTACGAATCTTGTCTGGAACACTTTACCTTCAACACTCACTGATTTATACATCCTATCCCATTGCAATCTAATCTAACTCCCCACAGAAAACTATTTCTTTTTTCTGACAGGAGGAAGATGGCCTGGTATATCGTGGTGCCCCCTATATGATGTTCGAAACCTGAACTGGCCTCACCCAATCTCACCTGAAATTTTATTTCCAGCTCAGTAAGAAGGTTTCTACCATCTTGGAACGTCCTAACTCGTACGTCCTAATCAAACCAAAATCACGCCGTCTTAAAATACGATGGAAATTAATGATGGTTATGCGTCAGATCCCCCTTCAAATTATTGCTAGATTTCCTTGCAAGAAAGCCTGGTGAATGGTCGTCTTGAGGAAAGATTTATCGGAAAGAGCTTTTAAACACGACGATCAGGCATAGAAAAGTAGATTTAACATTTCCCACTAGGAATACTTCGTTTTGCATCAACAATATTACACTATAAAAGATGAGAGCAACTGATATATCAATAAAACGCTATCTAAGTGGAATAGATTCCAAATTTCTCCCAAATTCATTCCAGGTTGGAATACATGATGAAAATAGGAAATTGTAATTTCTACTTACTTTGTTAGCAGAGTTTTCCAATACGAAGTACTGTGACATCATCAGTAGAGTGAAGCAGTGACACATACATGCGATGCTTTCTGAAGACACCCTGAGAACATTTATAAAATAATTTTAGAACACGAATAAAATACGGTGCTTTTTACATATTTCCCCTACATTCCATAGACATTTTTGCATTAGAACACATTATTATTTGATTGGTAAGGAAGTTAAGTGTTTTTATTTTCAGGATATTTTTATATACCTAACTATTTACATAAACCAAAAGGTAATAACTTAATGATATATACTGGAATCTAGTTAAACGTCTTGCATCAAGATAAGGAAAGTACACAAAGATATAAATAATCATCAATAACATAAATATGTATCTAATGCTGTATAATAAAGAATTTGCCGAGAAATATCATAATTATACAAATATATCATAATCAATATAACCATAATCATTATCACATAATTTACCCAGGCAATACAAAGTATACTTATATTCAAATATATAGTATACGACATACAGTTAATGAAAGTTGATTGTTATTATTTTTTATGGAAGTTTTAAGGTACGAAAAAGTTAAATTGCTCAGAATGCCATTCCCTCTTCTGTAGTTTATCTCACATTATCAGAGAAATCTAGATACAAAAAAAATTGTTACATCTATATAAGTATGGCATTGAACCGGAAGTTGCAACAGATAGAAAATAATAATAGATAGAAATTAATACTAAGCAGATTACTAAGTTCATAAAGAACCTTCATTTACTTTCCAACACACCCTTTGTGCTCTCCATCAAAACTCCCCAGGGCTTTCTTTCCACCTTCCTCCTCCTACTTCTTCTTTTTGAAGGAATTCTCTTTGACTTTGGGGTAGATGTAGTCCCGTTCGACTGCCCTGCCTGACATTGCTTAAACCACAGACATTCTAAATATAAACACCTTTTCTACCTTTCTTCATTCTTTCTCCATAACCAAGTTATTTAAAAACACCCTAACTTGTCCTTTTACGCTTCAATTACTTCCTACTGAACATATACTCCACAAACAGTCAAATTCAACAGCTTAAACATTTCAAGTTTCTTTTCAATCTTTTTTCATGAACCCTACTACCTTTATTGCTTCATTTATCTTTCAATTCACGTCTTCTCTTATCCTTCCATTATCCATCGCTTTTAATACAAAACACTTTTAAATTATTGTCATAATTATCAATATTGTTTACACTATCCTCCTGATTACCATATAACCTAATTTAATTACTTTCAAATTCATTTTTCCTTTTTTGTCCTCTTCAAACCCTTTCACTAATTTCTCCCGCTTCCCTTCATTAATTTCAATCTACAGTGAATTATTTAAAACATAAATAAAAGCTATACAACAATATATTCATAAATCCTTTCCATATCTGGAAAGTTTGCAAATACATCCACTCTCCTTTCTCAGGCATCATACAATAATTCAGCTATAAAGATATTAAAAAGTCAAGAATTCATAACATCAGAGCTACTTTTACGACCAACCAACAAAACACTGACTTACCAATAACTTATCCTCTATATTATATAACCTTTGTAATGAGTGTATCACAGGCGTTTTTATGTAAACTCAAGATAAGTAGACTTCTGCTCATCACTTTTATACTTTTCATATGTTTGAAACAGCCCGCTATTACTTACCTACACCTACAATGCTATTCAAGTGTCGAGCATCCTTTCATAAATCTTGCTGAAAAATTCTACCTTACCCAAACGAGGATAATATAGTCGATGCTGTCTTTCAGGTCAGAACAGTGTTCATTAATGTTATTGTTGCAAAGATTCTAATTATACATATTTCTAAATGACAAAGTTTTAGAAACCGACTTTTGTGAATAACAAGCACTACCAACCTGAAGTGCTTAAAATAACTTCCTTAGAAATAACAGGTCTCCAAAAATTTTGTAAAACTTTCTCAAAATCTAATTCTTTTAACGATATTAGGTGGGAGACTGACTGCTTCTCAATCTTTTTTAAATATTGGTTTCATCCTACAGCCAGCATGAAATAACTTCACGTTGCTTCTGTTCTCCCTCTGGACATATACTGTATATCAGAGAAATCAGTAGGCTAATATCCTCCAATATCAAACCAATGCAAGTTAAAATCCAGAGAAACCGATATTTCTAAAATTACTACTGATAGAAAGGCGATCAGAAATTACCAGGGTAATCTATCTATCTATCCAGGTGCCATGTCCTTGACATAGGCTGTCAATTGTCTCCACCTGGTTCTGTCTTTAGCTCTGTATAAATTGTCCAGCTGCTACATTCTCATTTACATCTTCCAGTAAGCTGTCCAAAACACAGGGTAATGAGAATAGAAAAATAAACACATGTAAAGTAAAAAAAAAAAAAGGAATGATGCAAGACAACTGAAAATACTAAACTAAACGGGGAAAAAATCGCTTACAACCTTGAAATTGAGTTCTTTGAAACGCACCCACCCCTTGCCCCATTGGTACCATATTCCAGCTAGCTTTTCTGCATAAAATAAGTTCTTATTAAAATATAATGGTTTTATTTATTGAAATCCTTGGTGTTTTGCTCCTTATAAGTAGCGTGACTTTATTCTTTTTTTCTTGTTGTTTCACATATCACACAATTACGCAACAGCTTCTCGTAACTAGATAATATCAGCTTAGTTAGAAATGAAGTTTGTAATTTTAACACTAAAATACTGTAGATAACGCGGGGGTCAAACTGCCAACTAATCATAAAGAGTTCATCTGTAACATAACTGGTATGGAATGAACATCTTGGCCCTCCACTATTCTTTCACTCTCACTGTTCTCTCCCTCTCTCACCTCTTCTCACTCTCACCATCCTCAAACTTTTCAACCCTTCTCTCTCTCTCTCTCTCTCCTCTCTCTCTCTCTCTCTCTCACCATAATATATGATAAAGTTACAGTCGAGTTTATATCAAAAATTTACATAAAACTCAATTTCAAACTAAATATCATCTTGAGAAACATCACAGGTTCCATTCTCTAGTGACATGATGTTCGTGAAGTAAATCTTGATCTCACTAAGAGTTGGAATTGTTGAAAGACAAACAGGCAAGAATGAAGTAATAATGTGGTTTCTGGAATGGTTACAAGATTTCTGGAGGTTTGGATGAATGGATAAATTCCTGGAATTTATAAAGTAATGAGAAATAATTACGTGGGTTACGTCCCGTGTTTAATAAATCCACTGAAATATCTTGCAATTCCAAATTATAAAGGGGCTCACTCAGGTCGCGGGCCAATTTTCATCTCGCCAAAACTCTCAAAATCTACGTTTTGGTCCAATTATTATTATTATTATTATTATTATTATTATTATTATTATTATTATTATTATTATTATTATTATTATTATTATTACCTCTGCCAAGGATGTCTTGTTTTCAACTTTGTCTGTTTGTTTGTCACCAACCTAACTCAAAAGGTTACGGCCGAATTTTGACCAACGTACTAGAAATATATCAAAGACGATGTATTCAGACCGATTATCTCTCTCTCTCTCTCTCTCTCTCTCTCTCTCTCTCTGAATGTCCTTTAGGCCGGTATAACTCATGTATGGTGTTTTTTTTTATTATTATCTTACAACATCGAACCATAATTGAGACTACTTTTTCTTTCATCATTGATTTGAACAAGACTGAAGTCGAAATAATGTAATGTAGCTGTTAACGGAAGGAATTGTTTAGCTGCGGCACTCAAATAATTTCTACATGATTTTGCGGATTCATGATATATATATGCATATAATAATATATATATATATATATATATATATATCTGTGTGTGTGTGTGTGTGTTTTTGCAGTGGATATTCGAAACGTCAAATTACAACACAGAATGAAATATGGCAACTCGATTTGTAACATTTTAATTCTTTCACTAACAAAAACATCCCTTTGCTGTCTTTAATTCGCTAAGGTTGGAAAAGGCTCCGCCCATTTCGTAGTAATAGTAAGAAGCGCCACACCTTGTCTGTTTTGTTATGGGAACACTAGAGACATCTGACGAAAGATTTCCCTTAATAGGTGTCTGCGTTTTTTTATTTTAACTGTACATAAATCCAATTCTGCCAGGATTTAACTTTTGGGCTGAGAGTTTTATTTTTTAAACGTATTTTCTTTAATATCATTTATCAGCACCCAGTATTAAAATGGCTCGTGAGGTTGAAGAGAGTAGTTTTTTCCGTTTTATTTTGTCATATCATTGACAGCAGTGCTGTAATATAAAGTTCTGGTTGGACTGTAATTATTAATGTTAATTTTGTCATTAAAATCTGTAAATGAGGCCTCTGACCGAGTAAGAATTCAGGTGAACACAGATAGAAGACAAATGAGAGAAATAATTTCATGATTTGAGCTTGAAATGTGTTGGTAATTCATTTACTGTATCAATAAACTATATTAATGGTTGACATTAATCTTAAAATATTAAAAGCTATCAGTCCAGTTTGATAATCTGTCAGACTTTACTAAGCAAGAAACCTCCCCAAAACTTTGCAAATCTGACTAATAAATAATCTACTATCGCAGTTTCATGGTTTACAGATTATAGTACTTACTTTATTTTCATTTATTGTTGAAATTTAATGGCATACCACATCGTTATTTCATGTAATTGCACTAATTTCGTAAAGGATATTTGCCTCTCAGTATTTTCTTCATTTGCATATACATAGCCACTTTTTTTTTAGTTTGTTGTAAGTTCTCCAAGTCCCATTTAGTTTAACTTAGTGAGGTCTTACTTCTGATTAAAATAATTTGATTGATAAAGCACACACTCCGTATGAGATTTCCTTAAACTAATGAAGATTGTTAGTGGTATTTACATAATGTAGAGTGCTAATGTATCAGAGTCATGAGTGATTTGGGGGTCAGTATAAACTTGTGGAAAAATATGTAATACGTAGTTTCCTTCGTGAGTTTTGGTACACATTACCGTAAGTTGATGAGACATCTGGTAATTCTAAAATGTAACACGTAATAGTTAGCAGACAAAAATGACATTTTAACATATGGCTTAATATGTTAAATAACATTATATTATTATATATCAAAGACTCATAGCTATGAAAATGAAAGCTTGCCACGTATACCAAAACTCACAAAGCCAAATGTGCTACATTAATGGTCACAGTGAGCCACTTGCCGTTTCATGTATAGTATGTGCTGTAGTATTTCCAGTACCCGATTGTTACATTTTGTGTGAGGAAATTGTCCTAAAATTATTAACTTTAATTGCTGAATTGTTCTGTCATAAAGCAAACCGCTGGAATTGTTATAATTCAAGAAGTAAGTATTAGAGCTAGGCATAGTTCTAGATTGAACATGAACAGCTTTAAGCAAGAAGACGCCAGTTGAAAGTCATAAGCATTGCAGCTGTCAAATACACGTAACGATGCCTGAAGTGCCACTCGGAGGCATACTGTAGTAGGGAATTATGATGGACATGATTTTCTAAGATATTTGTTGGGACTTCAAAGTTCTAATTAACTATTAATTTACCGATACATATGCCAAGACAAAGCCATCATTTCTGTATTAAATTAAAGTCTATCCTGTATCCTCTCTTCAGCCAATTGATGTCTGAAAAAAAAATAGATTCTGGAAAGTTTTTATGTATTTTAACAAATTACATTGTGTATATATGAAGACCTCCCTGTTCGTGACTTGTAGAAATCTTCAAAAGCTTTTGCTGTGTCAAACGCAAAGTTCTTTCTTGCATGGCAGATTGACAAATCCATATAACTAAACCATGATGTGGATTTCATATTTTGAGTGTTAATTTAGAACATCATTTTAATATTTTTATTTTGATACACAGGAGATTGTATCTATTAGTTTCCAATTGGTAATAAGACTATTTAACCTCTTAGTTTATTTTTCTATGGAACTGTAGATTTTTAATAACTTTGAGGAATACTTATTCAGCTGTTAGCATTAACTTTGGCCTTATTTAAATTTTTTCATCAGTTTTTAAAGCATAGTACAATGCTGTTATCGAAATTTGTTAAAAGAATACATTTTTAGCTAAATCCTCCCGGTCTTGTTTTCTAATCAGTACAAGGCGTTGATATAGCAATTTTAAACGAAGAGTATCATGCCCCCAAACACACACACACCCATATATATATATATATATATATATACACACATATATATATATATATATATATACATATATATATATATATATATATGAGTGTGTGTGCGTGTGTATGTATTTTTGATAGGTACAATACAAACATAAATAAACGAGAGCAATTACATTTTAAATCACCTGTATATGCGAAAAATCTAGAGCCTGTATATGCAAGAAAAACGTTCCTGCTACAGACCTGTTTAACAAATAACTCGTTAAAATTCAA
>NC_090730.1:146217204-146219704 GCF_036898095.1 Palaemon carinicauda
AAAAATAAGTATATACCCATCAAAAAGAGAGATGGCTGTTATAGCAACAGAAGATGAAGAAAGATAGCGATTGATGGAACACTTTAGTGAGGTTATGAATAGGAGATATGAAGGGAATAATTGGATTGATATACCTGAAGCTGATGAAGACCTTGATGTGCCCATCAATGAATTCAGTGTGTTTGAAGTCGAAGCTATCATTAAAATACTAAAGAGATGGAATAACAGCCAAGATGATACTGACTGAAAATGAAGTAACACCCAGAATACTTACAAGATTATTTTGTACAATGTGGCATGGATAGGCAAAACCTGATGAATGAGAGTTGGTGAAAATGGCAAAAAATGGAGACCTGGCTGATTGCAATAATTACAGAGGTATAACACTTACGTCAGTTGTTATGAAAATATATAGTATGCTTATTCTAAAGAGACTGGAGAGAAAGATCGATGAAAAGCTGAGAGATGAACTTGCAGGATTTCCATAAGGTAGATGTTGGACTGACCAAATTTTCATTTCAGGTCATGTACAGCAATGCATAGAATATAGAAATCCACTTTTGATGGCATTTGTGGACTATGAAAAGGCCTTTGATAGTGTGCACTGGCCAATTTTGAGGAGAGTCCTGCGTTATTATGGAATTCCTCTTAAATATGTGAATTTCATTACGTTGTTCATAGCATAGCAAGTGCAAAGTTAATATCAAGAGAGTCCTATCAAATGAATTACCAGTAAACAGTGAAGTACTCCAAGGGAATGTGTTGTCACCTATGTTGTTTATCCTCCTCATGGATTTTATAATGCGTAGAACAGTCGGAGATGGTGGAGAAGGATTGGAATAGATTGGTGATATGAAATTGGCAGACCTAAAATATGCTAATGATGCTGTCCTTATTAGTAGAACACTGCAGTGATGTAGAATCTTTTAGATAATTGGGAACTATGATCTCCAATACAGGGTCTTTAGAATTAGAGTTTAGAGAAAGATTGAAAAAAAAAGCAAATCAGACAATGGGATTCTTTGAAAGGAAAGGTCAGGAAACTACCTGTTTAGTTACATGATATTCTCTCTCTCTCTCTCTCTCTCTCTCTCTCTCTCTCTCTCTCTCTCTCTCTCTCTCTCTCTCTCTCATTCTTCAACCCCTCTTTCATCCTAAAACTACTGAATTCTACACATTTTCCATCTGCAAATCGTTCACAATTCTCCTAGTGACCAATTCATACCAAAATGCTAATTACCTCATCTTAGTTAATCAATACTTTCTAACCTTTTAACCCTTCACACTCTTCACACGGCAATTAATTAACAGATGCAAACCTTATATTTTCACTGGAGTCCGCCATTCACTAACCTTTCATTAAGGATAGTTGGGCTAACAACCCGTTGTACATTCTAATGGTGGCTTCTATAGACTTTTTCTTTTCTTCCTATATCTTTCTAGCTTCACCTATTCTATGATTCACATCTTTTCTCAGCCAATTGTTATCATGCACATTTGCTTTCCAATATTCATACTTCTGAACCATTTCCTCTTTTCTAACATCCATAAAATGCCGTATTGTTCTATTTTACTGATTTCCATTACCATTTCCTTTGCTCACTTTTAACTTTTCTCTTATTTTGCCATTTATTTTTACTATCATAGATCAACATTACATTATCTCCAAACAGCAGCAATTCCACATCTCATTCACATATCCTTTCCTTGACTACTCGCATTTATACATCTGCAAAAACCCATGATACATAATAAAACCTTGCAATATAAAAATGGCTAGAGTAAAATTAACGACAAACTATAATCCATATACACCAACAGTTTATAAACTTATTTTTATTATTATTACTTGCTACGCTACAACCGTAGATGGAAAAGCAAAATACTACAAGCCCGAAGGCTCCAACGGAAAATAGCCCAGTGAGGAAAGGAAATAAGGAAAGTACAAGAAAAGTAATTTACAATTTAAAAAAAAAATATCTTAAGAAAGTAACATTGTAATAAATATTCCATATATAAACTATGAATACTTTAAAAAAGTGTATATATATATATATATATATATATATATATATATATATATATATATATATATATATATATATATATATATATATATATATATATCTTAGTACTGATCTATCATGGTGGAGTGTGTTGACTTCGGTACTAGTAAAACAAAAATTAATTTGACATGATTATGTAAAGGAGGGTCAAAATCGACGTATATCCCTCTTATTAGCAGAGGATAATGTCACTGTCACCGAGGCTAACGTGATAGGCGCTAACACCCTACTCCTAACAAAAAAAAAAAAGGTGTAGCTTTGAACAAGGTCTATAGACCTTAAGTTTAAATCCTGGTAAGGGTAAGAAACGTTATTTTTGGGTTCATTTTGTGCCAAATGTTAAGATGTAAATTCGATATTACTGTATAATTTGCAGTCGTATGCTGGAAAGTATAAAATTTTTTTGTATAAAATTATAAATTAACACAAAACCA
>NC_090730.1:146242204-146302204 GCF_036898095.1 Palaemon carinicauda
AGTGAACGATGCGGGAAGTGGCGTGAACTTTATAATGAAGAGAAACAAAAAGGAAACGAAAATATTAATGAAAAGGAAAGAAAAATAAACCTAATAAATTTTTATATTTGCTGTTTTAATGTGAAAAAAAATGATATCTTATTTCAAACTATTTCTATAACTTTATAATGAATAGAAACAAAAAGGAAACGAAAAAATTAATGAAAAGGAAAGAAAAATAAACCTAATAAATTTTCAAATTTGCTGTTTTAATGTGAAAAAAAATTATATCTTATTTCAAACTATTTTTATAACTTTATAATGAAGAGAAACAAAAAGGAAACGAAAAAATTAATGAAAAGGAAAGAAAAATAAACCTAATAAATTTTTATATTTGCTGTTTGAATGTAAAAATAAAATGATGTCTTATTTCAAACTATTTCTATAACTTTATAATGAAGAGAAACAAAAAGGAAACGAAAAAGAAAAAATGAAAAGGAAAGAAAAATATAAACCTAATAATTGTTTATATTTGCTGTTTGAATGTAAAAATAAAATGATGTCTTATTTCATGCACACACTTATTTTCCTCTATTACCAATCAAGACCCAAAACGTTTGTTTTAAATAAAAATGAACTGAAAAATAAACCCAAGAAATTTTTAAGTTTGCTGTTTGAATGTAAAAATAAAATGATGTTTTATTTCATCAACATACTTATTCTTCTTTATTACCTTAAAATGAAGGGCAAAACAAATTTTTTCTGTTTGCTGTTTTAATGTAAAAATAAAATGATTTCTTATTTCAACACACTTTTTTCTCTATTACCTTAAAATCAACAGCCTAAAATCTTTTCATGTTTGCTGCTTTTAATGTTAAAATAAAATGCTTTCTTAATACTTGTACATATTTTATGTCTGCTATTTATATGTAAATCAAATGGTTTCTTATTGAAACAAAAATAAAGGGCAACAAAAAATACAAACGAAAAAGATACGTTTCTTCTCCTCAATGCAATGGTGTCTCTGACAGAAAGCATTGTTGTCTCTTCCGAAGCCAATCCAAGAATGTCCTTGGGTTGGAGAAGCCCCGTTTTTATATGGAGTGGCCAATTCGTGAACTGGCGTAAACTGGCGTGAACGATGCGGAAACGATGCGGAATGATGAGGGAACTCGCGTGAACGTGTCGTGAACTTCTCGTGAACTACGCGTGCCAATTCGTGCCATCGCGTGATCGTCGCGTGAACGATGCGCGAACTGGAGTGAACTGGTCGTGAACAGTGCGCGAAAAACACCAGTGCGTGCCATAAAGTGGCACGCACTGGCGCACATCAATGCGTGCCAGTGCGTGGCAAAAATGCGCGCAAGTGTCAGGCAGGCTTAAGTGCTGCCACGTCCCATATAGTTAAAGAAATCAAATTACTAAATCACAATACATTAAAAATAGCATCCCTACTAATTTAGGAAATAGCCAAGAAACTCGGAAGCCCAGGAATCAGCAGTTTGCGAAAAAAATCGTAGTCTTCTGAAACTATAATGTGTCTATGGATTAACTAAAGGAATGTGGTAAGTCACTGACAGGGTAAAGAATGGCATCGGACTAGTATCCTTATCCAAAAAGTCTTGCTGAACACTATAAAGCAATTGCTTTTCTGAAGTCATCTTATTAAGGATAAAAGATGTAAGCACGTATGTATGTAGGTGTTCTGTCTGTTCATACATTCAAATATCAGCCTATAAATATCCATCGACTAAAGATGACTTTACTTTGGGTAGGACCTAAACCAACAGATAGGTCCTTCTGGAGGTCTTGGATAGGCCTACAACTTACGCCCAGATAGATGCATTTACGGGCATGTCTTTTTAAAAGTAAAGAATTGCAGACTGAAGTTTGAGTAAGTCTATACATTTAGAAACTGATTCTTCTGCATCCGTAGTCGTAAACTGAACGCTTTAACATGTGTCTGCTTCCGTCGCCGTGACTAAATGGGCTACTCACACCGGCCATTTATAATACATTAAGAGGACTTCGATGCGCTAGATTTAGGGTGTTTGGGCTGTACAGTAACTATGCAGGACGTCTTTCTACACATAATATTTATGTAACCTAACCTCATGCAGGAAGTAGTGTTTGTTAATGAAGATGCTGCTAGAGTAATCTGGTTTATCTCTCTCTCTACCCCTCTTTCTTTGTGTGCGCGATTTTCTCTCTCTCTCTCTCTCTCTCTCTCTCTCTCTCTCTCTCTCTCTCTCTCTCTCTCTCTCTCTCTCTCTCTCTCTCATCATAACACAAAAAGAAGTCTCCTTTACTAGATATAATTCTCGATATAATGCAACAGCATCCCACAGCTTGTCTTGGAATGTCATCAAGAACGGCTCTATTGTGTAATCAAATCAGCCCTTGTTATGAGATTAGAATCTCTTTGTTCCTTTTGGTGAAGTTAATATTTTGTTTCAGGGTTGACGATTCTCTAGGAGAGGAGTGAGGAATGAGAATGAAACGATGTCTAATTTGACATCAATTCAAGAATAATTCTAACTTGTACTTCATTTTCATAAGTGTTAATTTTCAGTTTTTTTGTATGAAGCCATAAAAGCTAAAGATTTCTTAGCGGTACGAAAAGACGACTTGTTACTGTATATCATTAAGAAAGGAACACTGAGAAAAAAAAACTCTAATAATGAAAGCCTCTAAAAAATAAAGCTAGACTAAGAAAAACTCTAAAAAAAAGAAAGCCTCTAGAAAAGAGACCTGGGAAAGCTATCCAGACAAAATCCTTTAGATTTGAAGCAAGCCAAGACAAGTTACGGTAAAAGCAAGTCATCGTTTATGAGCTGAAAATTGTGCGTTTTGTGAGATAAATGATCGTCAGACTCTATAATTAAGATCTACACAACATCTTGCTGGGAAGAATAAGGAGGTTTAGTTTTCAAGTTTATGCTATTCACACTTCATGTTCAAACCAGAAAATATTCTGCTAAATAGCCAAATGTGAGAAAGAACGAGATACTTGTGTTCGGTATAATATCATAACACTATTTTAATTTGAAATGTAGTCTGCTTTTACATGTATCAATCCGATATATACATAAACTAAAATATCATTTTGCCTCATCAGAGTCTATAAAGACAAAATAGAAATACAAGATATTTGATGACAATCTCGATTTGGTTTCCCCATTAACTAATTTGACAAAAGAAATGTTTCAAAGAATTCCAGCATACAAAAAACTTGGCAAATGCGGAGAATGCGCTTGGCACCAAATAGTAACACGATTACAATGAAACTCGTTTTAAAGTATTATTCGTGTCTTTAAAATACTGAAAAAATCATGTGATGCATTTTGACCGTTTTTCTCATTAAAATATTGTAGTAATCAGGAGACCCAATTTGGCCGTGCGTGAAAATATCTGATGGTTCTCTCTCTCTCTCTCTCTCTCTCTCTCTCTCTCTCTCTCTCTCTCTCTCTCTCTCTCGATTCTACAATCTTTACTCTAATTTATTTAACAATGCCATCATCCACGGACGAATTACTAACAACTAAACCTTTTGGAAATCAAATTAACATTTCTAAATGTTGACTATAAGGCAATAATTAGTTTCTAAAAATAATGCCATTAACTACAACAAGACAGTTATTTGAAGCCAAATTATACAGTTGTATTTTCAATGTGATTAAGTCACTAAGGATGCTGCCAAAATTATCTTGGTTGCTCATTAGGCTGTAAAAACCTGTAAGTTTTGGGTGAGCTTAAAAATGTATAGATGCCAGAAGAATTTTTCTATACGCTAAACCTAATGAAATGGTTATTCAAATAAGCTCTAAAAGTTGTTTTAATCAATAGTATGAACTAAAACCCGGTCCCCAGTCTTGTAAGTTTTTTCATTATGACTGAAAACTTGCTGGTTAAAGTGTATCAGAGTTCATGCATATGATAGCAGAGAAACAGTTGTCTTTTATATCCGAAGGATTAAATATACAGAAAGTAATGAAGGGCAATTTTGATTTACTCAGGTTTGAATATCAGAGAACAAATAAAACAAATAATTCGAACAAAATTCCTCATCTTACTTACGATTATGAGACTATGTTGCATAATGTTGTCGGCACACGAGGATGTAAGGTCAGGACCAGACATTCATTAACCCGACCTTCTTTTTTTCTCGTTTATTAGTGGCCATCTGCAATAACCAACACAGTTAGTAACCTATTCATCATGTCAGTATGCAACATAAATAACTTTGTACATAACACATATCAGATAATTTGAGATAACTACTTTGACCTGCGGAAGGCTGTGTACAGCCTTCTTAGAATAACAATCATCGACTACAAAACAACTGTTCAACTAAAGCCCGAGAATAACTAACAATAGTCATTCGCTTAATACACCTACACTGTGTAGCGTGTCAAATTCCCTATACATTATGTCGCATTCACCTATATCTTGCATGTACTATTCTCTTAATACACCTACACAGACGAGGCTTCTGTGTAGCGTGTCAAATTCCCTACACATAATGTCGCATTCACCTATATCTTGACTGTACTATTTGCTTAATACACCTACACAGACGAGGCTTCTGTGTAGCGTGTCAAATTCCCTACACATAATGTCGCATTCACCTATATCTTGACTGTACTATTCGCTTAATACACCTACACAGACGAGGCTTCTGTGTAGCGTGTCAAATTCCCTACACATAATGTCGCATTCACCTATATCTTGCATGTACTATTCGCTTAATACACCTACACATACGAGGCTTCTGTGTAGCGTGTCAAATTCCCTACACATAATGTCGCATCCACCTATATCTTGCATGTACTATTCGCTTAATACACCTACACAGACGAGGCTTCTGTGTAGCGTGTCAAATTCCCTACACATAATGTCGCATCCACTTATATCTTGCATGTACTCTTTGAGCTTACTGGATATAAAGTCCCGCCTCAAGTCAATACAGCTTTCACACCATACACGAAACTGTCTAGGCATTCTTCTGTCTAATAACACTTCTGAATTATACACTTTTTACTAACCTATTGTAATCGCTTCTTTTCACACAGCAGAACCTCCCATGAAAATTTGTCAACACTTCTAAGCATCTCCACAAATCTCACCCAATCATAGCACGATCTACATCGTCATAGGAGTGATAGGACAACATTAAAGTTAACCGAAGAAAACTCCTAGAGGTTATCAAACTGTAGTGGAGGGAATTTATATATCAACTGCATATATGAAAAGGCGGTTTTAGAATCTCAAGATTAACATCCAATGAAAAGACTTCCCCTAAAGTGAAGGTAGAGAGCGTGTAAGGTTAGAAGTCGCACCCTAAAGGTTGTTTGAGAATCCAGCAGCTGTATTATTCTGGTCACTGGTGAACTCCAGACCAAAAGTGCGAGCTTTATGCAATCAAAACACACACACACACACACACACACACATATATATATATATATATATATATATATATATATATATATATATATATATATATATATATATATATATATATATATATATATATATATATACATATATTATATATATATGTGTGTGTGTGTGTGTTTGTGTGTGTGTGTACACTTTTTAAAAAAAGATATTGCCTACAATAAATATTCTAAGAACTGGTAACACAATGGAAAGAGAAAAAACAACAATACGGTATAACTTTAACCGAGTTGATATTTAGACGGGTATTCTCAAAGAATTGAAAAATCGCGTAAAGCTTTTAAAACTATATGTAATTTATGCAATTGTGGAAACTCGCACATACATTCTGAGGCTAATATCTGATCCCGGTTGGTAAAGCCAGAAAAGCATACGAAAACTAGACTTCCAGACCAGTATATGAACGGCTGAACACGACTGAAGCCTAATCGAAGTTGACTGAAAAGGCGTGTTCTGATATGCACTACTTATAGATATCTCCGTCTATCTACCTGAGAGAGAGAGAGAGAGAGAGAGAGAGAGAGAGAGAGAGAGAGAGAGAGAGAGAGAGAGAGAGAGAGAGAGAGAGAGAGAGGCTTGATGATGCAGCTGCAATCACTAATATGAGAGAGCTTATCTAAGATATCAAGACAAATTAGAATAACAAAATTATAACATGCCAACAGATATATTACTGATAACTGATAAATTCGCAAAAAAAAAAAAAAAAAAAAGTCGGACCCTTAGCAACTTTCTCAAGATAATCATTTGTAGCTCTTCAACAAAAGCTCCCCTTTCTCCAACAGGATATTTCTGTAATGAGCAGTTTATAGTTGCGATTTCCAGCTGTTTGATCAACACTGCAACTTTTCTTCCTATAATTGAAAGGGAAGAAAATAAATAAAGTGCTGAAAACCTTGTCCAAGATTCCAAAACATCTCTAAGCGTCTCATTCAACCGAGATCTATTAGGTGACGACAGAAAGGGGCGGTAATTAGCCTCGAATGTGGGAGATCTCTTCGTTATCTCGGCCATAGTTACTCTATTCCAAGCGTAATCTCGCTCACTTCCAAACGTGATATCGGTCTCAGTTAAGGGGAATTAAAAGGCGAGGTTAAGATTATCGACAAATTAATCTTTATTGCCCATATAATTATCCCTTAAGTTCCCCTTTAGTCGTCTTTTACAGTCCCCTTTTAAAATTCGTTTTTGATGGTGTTATAAATAGCTTAAGGAATTCTTTCGAAAACTCTTAAAAGAGTGAATGGGAGCTAATGTGGTCACTTTAGATAAAAAAGTAATCTGGACACAAAAGGGAGACAATTTCTCAACTGAAGGTTTCAAAGATTCTGTAAAACAATCATAAGTTTTATATACCCATGTAAACATAAGCAATTATTTTTTTCCTATAATCCACATAACGGAATATTATCATTAAGTTTAATGTTATCTCACATCATATGTATAAAAAATTGTACAGGAGACTAAACTGTATTAATTTCAAACTATAAAATATTATCATAATTTTACTAGTATTCTTATTTATCACCATTATCATTATTCTAGCTACTTCTAGGTCACCTACAGACAGGGTTTAAAACCTAAGAGGCTTTTATTCCTGTGTCCAGATCCACCGCCTCGTGGAAGATGATTTAGGTTTAAGAATTTGGGCCATGGAGGCCATTCACCGCCCCTGTGCAACTGTGGGTAAACGTTGTTGCCCAATGAAGTAAATGTTATGAGGGTGGACAGCAAGACAGAGGAAAGAAAATGGGAGCAGAGATATAATAGAAGAATAAAATGTAAGTGCAGTTAGAGACCAAAAGGAAAAAGCAAAGACCTTTAATTAATACCTACAGTACACCGTTTGAGGTGCATTGACGGCACTAACCCTACCCCCTCACGGAGAAAGATTATTAGAGAAAGGAATTGGGGCATGACCTCTAAATAGAGGGTGCCATTGTGGAAGTGTTAATTAAGCAAATTGAAAACTAAAAATCTGTCTAGCCACACGAAGCTGACTTAATTTCCTCAGTCAAAACAGGAAATGGTTCAACATAAAGGGGGATTGTAAAGCTCATGGAAACTGTCAATCAATATAGTTTAAACCAGACAAGTCTCATTTTGGTTGTGTGCGATTTGGAAAAAGTATAATAAAACCATATTAAAAACTGCTGAAGCAAATTATATAAGAACCTAGAGCAGTAGCACTAAATTGAGCAATCAGCACACTCAATTCAATCCTCTTGATAATTGAAGAATTGATTCAAGCAGATAGTTTCCTGCAGCTAGCAAGATTTTTTTTGACAGGGCTCAAAAGCCTTTTCTTTTCTAAACACTGGCTGTAATCCAGCAGAGTAAACTAATTACAGGGCACCTAATTTGCTGTTGATTGCCGATGCCTATATTAATTTTCATCAAGTAGAACCAAACGAGGAAAGCTAATGCCTTACAACATTTACAACTCCATGGGAGTGTTACAGGTACTTAAGGATGCCCATGGGCCACTGCTCTGCTAGCAATATATATACAAAGTGTCTTGATGATGCCACATAAGCTCAAGTGTGTTATCACTCTTTTATATGACACAAGAGTTGAGGAAGCCTTCTGGCACACTTTCAACTTCCCAGCAACATGTGCAGAGAAGGACATCACACTTAAGACAGAAAACTTCCAGTTCCACAGGAGGGATGTCAAGTTTGTGGGTTTACACCTTGGCTGGAACGTCTACAAGCTTAACAATGACCACCTCTCCATTATAAGCAATTTTCCCATGTCAGCTAGACTAACCATATTTGATATCATATATCGTGGCAGGATTTTATGAACCATTAACCACTCTTCCTCACCACTGCCTTCATCATGTATCCCTTCAGTAGCCCCTTATGAAGCCAGCATGAAAGCATGTACTGTATATTGGGATGACAAGCTTTAGGAGAAATTCTGTCTGGAACTGCCAGTTGGTAAAGGATAGCCTTGTATGTTATGACAAACCTTGCCCAACACCTGCTATCACCGACTGGAGCAAGGAGGGCATAGGCCTTATTGTCCTTTAGTAATATCGTGGTTGCACCTCAATCAAGTCTCCCTTCTGCTGCAAGGGCTGCTGAAGAACTGCATTACGCACTAGTTGTTATTTTCCACATGCAGGGGGTGGATATGCTTCTGTGGAAGGAGAAGCCCTAGCAGTTGTGTTGTGCCGATCCCTGAAAGACGTCATCAACCCAAGGCTATTTAGACTTAGAAGAGAAAATCCCGTAGTTTAGATTCCAGGTCAAGACCTACCTGGAAAAATGAACTGCGTTGCTGACTTCCTCTCATGGTATACTCCACCCTTAAGACACAACCCAACGCACTTGACGCTGAGGTTAAGGAATACCTGTCAGTAGTGGTAACTTCAACAGTATCGGAAACCTTCAAGGTAACATGGATGAAGTGACTGTCAAAAAGGCTGGTAATAGGTTGGCCTGAGCACCAGCCACCCATTGAGATACTACCACTAGAGAGTTATGGGGTCTTTTGACTGGCCAGACAGTAGTATATTGGATCCTTCTCTCTGGTTACGGTTCATTTTCCTTTTGCCTATGCACGCACACACACACTCACACCAAATAGTCTGGCCTATTCTTTACATATTCTCCTCTGCCTCATATACAAGACAACACAGAGATTACCAAACAATTCTTCTTACTGCACTGTAATTGTTCAATGGCCATTTTCCTCCTTGTAAGGGTAGAAGAGACTTTAGCTATGGTAAGCAGCTCTTGTAGGAGAAGGACACTCCAAAATCAAATCCTTGTTCTCTAATCTTGGGTAGTGCAATAGCCTCTGTACCATGGTCTTCCACTGTCTTGGGTTAGAGTTCTCTTGCTTGAGGGTGCACTCGGGCAGACACCATCTTAATTCTCTTCCTCTTGTTTTATTTGTTTTTATAGTTTATATAGGAGATATTTATTTCAATGTTGTTGCTCTTCCTAAAATATTTTTTTTTTTGTTTCCTTTCCTCACTGAGCTATTTTCCTAGTTGGAGCCCCTGGGCTTCTAGCATCCTGCTTTTCCAACTAGGGTTGTAGCTTAGCAAATAATAATAATAATAATAATAATAATAATAATGACTCCATCTACAGCTTTTGGCAGCTATACTTGCTGCAGGAGACTGGTACCCTCTAAAATCACACGAACTTCTTTTTATCCGATAATTCTACAGTGTCAGAGACCATTTGGCAATAACGAAGGCCTAGTTACCTACACTTTTGAGCAGGGGTATATCTGATTGCAGTATTTATTCCTAAGAGCCACTGAGGGAGGGCAAGTCAGCCTTAACTTGGTGCCGGTCCCAAGCCCGGGTAAATGGGGAGGGTTGGCGGCAGGAAAGACATCCGGCCATGAAAAATTTGCCAAAACGAATATGGACAGTGAATATTATCAGAATAAAGTTAATGCTAGATGGAGAATGCTGGCCAGAAACATCAACCCCACATAGAAATAGGAAAAGATGCAGGCAAAGAAGAAGATTTCCAAGAGCCTACGTCAGCACGTTGCTGCTAATTTACATACTTTGCAGGCTATGACTTGATATTGAAGAGGGTAAGCCAGTCAGTTTATTGGCTGGAGATGGGAGGCAATTTACAACATCATAGGTTAGCCTGTGCCTCTTGCAATACCCACACACCATTATTACCATTATAAACTTTGGAATTGTCCCTACCACTCAGAATACCCATTTCAATGTACAGTTCTGTTCAGTTCCAGTGGGTCCAGTTTCCCGAGCAAGAAGGCTTTGAAGCAAGATTTTTGTTGGTAGCCTTGATGAGAAAGGTAAATGAAGATTGTGTAGTTTTCATACTCTGTGGGTATAGGGATGTGGACACGAATGTTATTGCTTACCAAGTTTAGGGGGGCAAATCCCACTTGTACAGTACTCATTATGACATAACAAACATTGTTTAGCATTATTCATTGCCATACCATAATCCAAGTTCATAGTTTATCATATGCAAGATTCTGTAAAAAGCTTCAAAATAATATTGTACTTCTCAAATATAATAAATCAGTGACAGTTTCTCTATCTTAGCATGCTATACAATCCAGTGCATGCCATTGTTCCATTGTCTCTCATATTAATACTTTGCACATGAAAATGACAAATTTGTAGATAATTTGTATTTTTCCTAACGATACAAACCTTAGCTATTTATTTAGGGGTATTACTTTCTGCGAAGCTGAAATGACGAGCCATTTAAATTTAGTGAGGGTTAACTACCCATACCGCTAGTTAGCAAGGGTAGGGAGGGGTAGCTTGCTACCGCTCCCACTCACACACCGGTGATTTAGCTCACTTTGCTTGGAGGTAGGACTTCAAGGGGGATAGGGCTGGCGGGCAAGTTTGTATAAATACCTAAGGTTTGTATCGTAAGGAAAAATACAAATTATCTACGAATTTATCATTTGTTCCGTAACTGGAATACAAACCTACTCTATTTATTTAGGGGTGACTCACCCATTAGGAAGGCTGGACGTCCCTGCCAATCTGGCTTTTGGCTTTACCCTCAAAATAAGGAGTCCCTGCGCCTCGCTAAAACCTTGCTACGCAAGGTCCATGACCTACGCAAGCTGTGTGTTGAGATATTTAGAAGTGAGACTGTCTAGGTAAAGTTATTCAGAGTCTTTTTGTAGGAAAAACTGTTGTAACCAAGACTTTCCCAATATCACCTCGCCAGGGTATAGGGACACAACAGTATTTAGCTTAATACTAAGTACAAAAGAAAGCATGGTTTACCTGCAGTGGTTTGAGGTCAACTTATTCAGAGAACCCAGGATGCTGCTTTCCCCAAGAGAGGGGAGGATTAAGATAAGAATAAGAGCCAGTCAAACCTTTTTCATTCACGCAGACTAAAAACAGGTAACAGTGCCTTCAACCTTCTGCTACTTGTCCAATAAAGAGCTCGAGGTATACAACCAGCAGTTGTGCAGCTACCACAGGACCGATAGAGATCGTATCTAGTTCCTGTGGGTCACGTCTTGCAGGAAGAAGATTGTGAAAGTCACTTGGAGCATTCACAGCCTTGCTTGTAGAACCTGCGTCACAGAGTAATCTGCTTAGAAGGGCCAAGAGCATAGCTATACCCCTAACACCGTGGGTCGACGTGTTGGATGAGGAACTGGATTCAGAGCGTAATTGATGACTGTGAATCCAGCACAGATGATGTTTTGGTGATCCTCCTCTTGTCTCTCCCAGTGCTGATGACAAGAGAAGGGACCCGGGTGGGCTGTTGCCGTTCTCTTGAGGTAGATCCTCAAACCTTACCCCGGGTACAGTAACAGATGATCTGGATTATCAGCTACTGAGTGGAGACTTGTTGTCTAGGATCCGTCACCTCTGGAGACTGTCTGGCAACATACTCTGGGACGAAACTGAACATTGCCTTTCATCCTTCTCATGAATGGGCGATGTAGAAAAAAAAAAAAAACATAAAGTTCCTTAACTCGTTTGGCCGATGTCAAAGTGTGTAGGAATACTGTCTTCTAAACCAGTTGAAAATTTGTTGCCTGATGAAGTGGAACGTAAGTAGGTCTCCTTAGAGACCGGAGAACTCAAACCATGTTCTGAGAGAAAGGACTCAATTCCGACTGGGAAAATGCAAGTTGTAAGTCCGCATGAGTTAGTAAAGATCTAGCGATGAGGGGGTGTCCCTTCCTTTCAGTTTGAACGTCTTTACCTGCTGAAACTGAATAGGGGATCTTTCCCTCCTACATATACTTGAGGATTCCGCTATTACTGGAATAGAGATATTGAGTGGAAAAATACGCTTTCCCATGACATCAACCACAGAAGACGTTATACTTTGCCTGGTAGACTGATACTGAGAACTTCCTCAGATATCTAGACAACCTCTTCGCAATTTATTGCGAAAAGCCTCTATGAGAGAGGAGGTACTGGGTAGTCTCCTGGCGTACAATCATAGCGAAGCTATAGCTTGTGGTAGATTCGAAGTGTGGTTGTCTGTGACGTGGAGAGGGTTCTCTTGGAGGCTGTATCAGGAGCTGCAGAAGGTTTGGAAACCGTTTTGAGTAATGCCATAGCAGAGGTATGAGAGCCCTTGAGAGGCTGACCAATGTTCTAGCCTTGTTGAGTACCCTTCTTGTTAGACAAAAACAGGGACAAGATGTAAACGTCGTTGCTGTACCCACCGTTGTTGGCATGCTTCTTGCCAGAGAGCCTTGAGGTCTAGGACTGCAGAGCAGTGGAAGCCTGAGGTTCAGGGGCATTGCGAACAGATCCACAGTTGGAGCACCTATAAAGTCGGGACTTTGTCGGCTACAAGGTGATCCAAAGGCCATTCAGTACACCTTATCTGAGATGCTGTGCACAGATTGTCGGCGAGCAAATTCCTCTAGTCTGGAATGAAGCGGGCTGATAGTGGTATCGAGCGGACTTTGGCCCATCTTAGTAGTTATACTGTTAAATAGGAAGAGGCTGCGAGCAAGTTTCTTCTTCCTTGTTGATGTGAGCCCCTATGTCGCTCATCACACCAAGTGGCCCGTTAGGAACTGATGAGGCTGTTGAAGACCGGAAAGTTGGCCTTCATCTCTTAAGATTTAAGTGAAGGTACTTTTAAACTCTGTCCAGAGGCCTGAGGTCATGTGGTGCAGCACTATGGTCCCTCCTCCCTTCTTTTAATGTGTCTAAGCACAGCATCAAGTCCAAGGGTAGGGAAGTATGAGAAGGTTATACCACTCCGTAGATTCTTGACCGACACACATCCCTTGAGGTTCATCAAAAATTCTGGTCCCATGGGGATCAGAATGTCCGGGAAATCGAAGGCCTGATTCCAATCGGACTCAAGGTTTTGTGGAGATTGGTGTCTAGATTTATTCCCAGATATACCAGTCTTCTGAGAGGGAAGTAGGGAAGACTTCCAAAGGTTTACCATGATCACTCGATCTTGGTAAAAAGACTTCAGAAGTTCCGGTGCTAACGCAAAGTTGCCACCAAGTTTGCTAAGGTTGGTCGGTCGTCCAGAAACGGAGGAGACACAAGTCGATTTTATGAGTCCTGGATAGGTGCTTTGGAAAGACCGAAGCACAGTGCCCTGAACTGGTGTTTCTTGTTTGTCTAGACTGAATCTTCAATCCTTCCTAGAAGATGGATGGTTTGGGCCTGGAAGTATGCATCCTTTAGGTCCAGCATGCAAATGAAGACCTGTGGTCTTAGCCCTTGTCCGAACTCCAACATGGTGTGGACATCAACCCAAAGGGACAGCTCCTTGCGGATCCTTTCGCATGGGAGATTGTTGTCGCTGGGGTCTTGACTCGTGGCGAAAAGGATGGGACGCGATACCCTGTGTAAGGATTCTTCCCTGGGAGAAAACTCCTTTAACTGATAGAAGTAAGGCAACGCTTAACCCTACGATGCGCCCTGATGGGACTGATGCTATTCCTTAGAACAGCATTGGTCTGGCAAATGTTAATGATTAACGGCTGGGTATCATGGTTACTGAACAGTTGAAGAGTCACAAGTAGTCACGTGTCGACAAGCCGCTGATGGAGCTATCGATCGTTTGCCGATTGCTCTAGTGGATTGGTGTGATAGCGAACGGCGAGTAGCGAGAAGTGTGTTGTATGCCTTCCGATCTAGGGAACCATGGACAGAGGTCGACTAGTAAGTCTGAGTGACAAACTGCTGGTGAACGGCGAGCCGCCGATGATCGGTGAATGGGCGATCTGTGGTCAGAAGATGGTAACTGCCAGGCAGATGAAGGCTGTCTGGTCAGTCAGACAAAGAAGGTTGGCTATTAATGAGTTGGTGATCGGCTTGAAGAGCCTTGAGAGACAGCAGAATGGTTTAATGATCATCAGTTGGTGATTGGTGAGCCATTGATGATCAGCGCTCGATCGCTATAGATCAGCAAGCTGATGACTGACTGGTCAAAGATCAGCGAGCTGAGGTCAATGATCGAAGAAAGACGAGCTGCCCATCAGCGAACTAGGGATCAGCAAGCTGATGACTGGTTATGGACTAGCAATCGGCGATCGGCATGCTAGCAATCGGAGATCGTTACCGATTAGCGAGACTGGAGGTCAATGAGCAGAGAGAGATGAGCTAGCAACTGGCGATCTGGCGATCGGCGACTTAGCGATCAGCGGACTAGTGAACGGTGGTTGATGAGCTATTGATCGGCATTCTGGTAATTAGAGATTTGCGAGCTAATGATAGGCCGTTTGCAACGTTCAGATCGTGTTTGTTGACAGTGGCACTACCAGGAAAAACTCCTGAGGAGAAAGGGACCAAGGGTTTCCTGTGAGGAGTCTCAACCAATTGTAGATGCGGTTGATTCACCTTGGAAAATAGAATCTTCAGGATCTTGAACCCTTCTGTAAAGCCTCTTCCCTCTTTTCCCGGTGGGCATGCTGTAATGCGTTTGCGAGGAGGCGAATAGGGCAATGGTGACCTGTCAAAAAGTTTTCATTCTTTTTGCCTCTCGCATGAGTGCGCAGGAGAGTACTGGAGCGTTGGCGCACAGGATGATGCTGGTGCTCTGTTTCTGCTGAAGCGCATTTTTCAGGAATGCGCAGAAGAGCATTGGTGCGAAGGAAAGCACTGTGCAGGAGAGCGCTGGTGAGTAGGCAAGTGATAGTGCGCAGGTGAGCACTAGCGCGAAGGAAAGCGTTGCGCAGGTGAGCGCTGGCGCGCAGGAGAGCGCTGGCGAGCAAGCAAGAGCTGGTGCGCAAGTGAGCGCTGGATCTGGGAACACTGGTGCATTGGCAAGCGTTGGATCTGAGAGCGCAAGTGCGCAGGAGAGCGCTGGCGCGCCGGAGAGCATTGGCGCGCTGTAAGGCGCTGTGCAGGGTGTTGTGCAGTCTCCCTAGAATACGCAGGAGTGTGTGCACTTGGTCGCAAGGGCGCGCAAGCGCGGGATTGCGGGTGCACAGGCACGGGTGAAATCTCGAGAGTAAGACAGCGCTGGAGAGCGCGCGCGAGAGTGCTGGCGAACCACGCTTAAGGCAATGCTCTACCACTGCCCTTGGAGGAGAAGCATAAATGTAACGGAGTCGCTGCCCACGAGCAATTCACTCGTGAACGAAAGACGTGTTCCCTAGAAGGGGAACCCTGCCTTGGACTACTGTATGTTCTGCCACCGCCCTTGGTGGATCAACAACCTCCTCGGCGTCGGTCACCTGCGCCCACAAAAGGAGGATAAACCTCTGCAGAGTAAGGAGAAACCCGCCTCCTCTCCCCCCCCCCCAACTGAAGGAGTCCAAAGTGAACGTCCTTCGAAGGGGGGCCACCAATGCCTAGTGATGGCCAAAAAGACAAAAGATCAGTCATAGAGCAGGCGCTCCCTGGGGGAAGGGGTGGGGCTGACTCGCTATGGGAGTCAGAAACGTCACCTGTCCCACAAGGTTGACTTGGAGTAACCAGGCCTGCGCTGCTACTCGGCCGTTTCTCAGAAGGAGCATATAGAGGAGAAGCTTCAGGAAAAGATTGGGGGGGTAGTAGACCCCGGTTTCTTTGACTTCGAGGAAAACCCCGAAGGTGAAGAATCACGCTTGGACTTCTTCTTCTATCACCAAACCTTTCCCACTGGGAGGCAGACCACTCCCCACACTTATCACAAGTGTCGTCCCTGGAACACTAACAGCCACGGCAGCTCAGACACAGAAGGTGGGGGTTTGTCTCTACGGCAGACAAATATGCATGGGACTCCAAAAGCATACACAATCTGTAAAGAAAAAGAAAACGATTAATATCAAGGCAAGTCAAAATGCGGGAGAGCGCGGCAGTGTGGCCGACCTCTATTGAGCCAGAAAGCGAAAGTGGTTATTCAACCCAGGTGTGTGAGTTAGCAGGGTACCCAGGTTACCACCCCCCCCCCCCCCCTACCCGCTAATTAGCGGTTGGGGTAGTTATCCCTCACTAAAATGATCATAGCTCGTCTTTCAGCTTCGCCGGAAGTAATACTCCTATAAATATTGAAGGATTTGCATTTGTACAAGAACAATTACAGTATAACTACAGTATTGGAAAGTATATGACTGCTTAACAAAAGGCTAAAAATATTCAAGTGTCAACCATAATGTGAATTTTGTGGACCCTAATATACTTTTGGCAATAGGCTACTGTACTAATATAATAGTGTGACATAAAAAACCATGTAATACAATTTAGTAAAAGGAAGGGGAATATTGTTGGTTACCTTGCCAGTACCTATGTCAAGCTGTAGGCGATAACGCTCATAGCATTCAATGACTTCAAATTATGCTTGCACCTTCCCAACTTTATAAGTAGTGAGGGTAATAAATTGTATGTACGGTAACTTTTGTTTCAATATTTAAAGCTAAGTATTGTTTTTACATTACAGTGATGTAAGGTAGCCTATATATTTGTTTTATAAGGTTTTCCTTTTAGTATGGTACTGTAGGCAAGGATTGGAAACAGGGAGATGTCCCTGATAAGTAAGGACCTGGACCCGTGGGTTGGGTTAGGTTAGGTTAGGTTACAATACCTTTTGGTAGCTCACTTATTCTGCAGTAAGTGATAAACCATTCTAGGTCCAGTTAGAAAAGTTAGGGTGGGTTTAGTGATATTGGTATATGTAAGTGGTATAGGTATATGTAAGTGATACAGTATAGGTATATTCAAATGCATCAAGAATTTTTGTATAATGTTACTGTTGCCATTATGAATAATTATTTTTTTCTATTTTGTTGAAATTTAAGGTATTGTTACAGTTTCATCCATTATGGGAAATCTATTATAATAATATATTTCCCGAGTAAAGCAAGTCTTTAGTAGTATTTCTGTGAAATATTATCTGTCGCAAATGCCTAGTTCTTTATATATCGACGATCAAACTCACGCTACTCATGTCTTCCTCCCAGATTTTTTCTAAGTCTGTTGTTATTGTTGACTGTGTCTTGTATTTGCTTAAATGAGCCCTGTAACCACTATAATCCGCTGACAAACTAGTCCACTATGAAGTCTTACACGTTTGGCCAATCACAGCGCCTGTCCACTATGACGTCATACATGTTTGGCCAATCACAGCGCGACAATACATTATCTTCCCAGGCATTTCATTTCATTCGTAGACATGGAGACCATAGAAAGCACGTCATCTCATGTTGCACAAGAAGTTGAAATTCCATTTTCTTGTCCTGACTATTTCGTAACTTACAATGAATTTGTTGAAAAACTAGTGCATTTGTGCCAGAGAGACAATTTAATTTTTCAAAATAAAAATTGTCCTGCATGCCAAGGAACCTTCCCAACGGCTTCACGTTTTCCTCAAATCAGCAGCACATCTTTATGAACCAACAGTTTAAGGTAAGCTTCATTAATTTATAGAGTATATTATAATGGTGATAGTATAACGATGTATACAGCAGTACCATCACTTTGGATATGGTTTGATGGATGTGTTAGGTAGTGGCTGTAAGGGGGGGGGTCGCAGGGGCTAGGCCTAGGTAGGGGTACAGGGCCCTAGGTTAGGTGTTGTATTAGGTTCGGTAGTGTCCCGAAAATCACTGTGGCCTTAAGGGGGGGGGGGGGGGGTCGCAGGGGGGGGCGGATGGTTTGCGGTCAACATAAACGTTAAATTCGTTGGAACTACACTATCTCTGATGCAACAAATATATTTTTATTCCAGTTTCCCCATAATGGATGAAACTGTAAATTTACCAAATTTAAATATTCAGCACCAAAATGCAACTGGGGTAGCCTACCATGCAGTTACACTATGAAGAAAAGTTTAAAAAAGGCTGTAGGAAGCAAGATTATTATTAAAATTAAGATTACTATTATGGTATGTTTCTCTGTATGACAAATGGGGGCTGGGGCATACCATCATACGTATCAATCGACTAAAATGTGAACCCCATTTCATTGCCTATTTTGGGGGTTCGTATTTTGTTTAACATCATTTTTCACATCTAATGAAGTGTAGGCCTACCTTATTAACACAGATGTATACACACGGTAAAGTTTTACTGTAACTACTTTCAATGACACCTTTTGAAGAATAACTTTTCACAAGTACAAATATTATAGTTACGGACGGGACAACATTTCGAAGGGAAAATATACGAAGGAAACAGCGTTTTTATATAGGAAAAGCTAGTTTCTAGTTTCCTTATGAAAGCTTTAACCGTCCGTAAATATGACAAAACCTTTAAACACATGTATTGATAAAATTTATATAGGCCTACAAGCATGTTTTATCGATTCTGGAACTTGAGATTACTTATTTCACGTTTTTAGAAAGCAATCAAATATTCCCCCTAAAAATTATCTTTTTTTAACACAACATTGTAATCATTTGAATTCAGTTTACCAGAAAAATAAAAAGTTTTTTGCCCTAACACTTGAAAAGTAAGCAATTCCTTTTCCCTACATTCTAGGTGTTGCTTTTCTGCCATTGACATATCCTGAGGGCATACGGTCAGCCAGACACGGCTAGGAAATACCGCAATTTTCATTTTCCTAGATATTAATTTAAGACATTAAGAACTTTCCAATTTCTAGGCTACCCCTGATACTTTATAAATTCTGTGACATTACCTCAGACATTCCCGCTAAGGGGTCATGACCCGCTGTTCATTGTCACGGTCCACAACAATAACAGGAAAACTTAGTGTCACTAAGAGTAAGACTATAGTGACCAAGGAGGCATATTTTCGTCACTTGTTTACTTGAACTCTTCTTCTTCATTCCTCTTTTTGTAGTCCCCAGCATTCAAATAGAATCTTAAGAAAGTCTAATTTATATTATTATTATTATTATTATTATTATTATTATTATTATTAAGCTACAACCTTAACTGGAAAAGCAGTATGCTATGCCCAGGGGCCCAACAGGTAAAATAGCCCAGTGAGGAAAGGAAACATGGAAAAATAAAATATTTTAAGAACAGTAACAACACTGAAATAAATATTCCTTACCTAAACTATAAAAACTTTAACAAAACAGAAGGAAGAGAAATTAGATAAAATGGTGTGCCTGGGTGTACCCTCAAGCAAAAGAACTCTATCTCAAGACTGGAAGACCATGGATGGCTACAGAGGCTATGACACTACACAAGACTAGAGAACAATGGTTTCATGTTGGAGTGTCCATCTCCTAGAAGAGCTGCTTATCATAGCTAAAGAGTCCGTGATCATTCACAGCAAACTAACCTAGTATGGATGTCCTTGACTAGTACAGCTGGTCATGGTGATACGCAAGCCCTTTCGCCACATTAAGGTATCCACACTTAGAAAGGGATATATATATATATATATATATATATATATATATATATATATATATATATATGTATGTATATATATATATATATATATATATATATATATATATATATATATATATATATATATATATATATATAATCATTATTATCACTAACTAAGCTACATCCCTAGTTGGAAAAGCAAGATGCTATAAGCCCAAGGGCTCCAACAGGAAAAAATAGCCCAGGGGGTAAATGAAATAAGGAAATGTATAAACGATATGAGAAACAACGAACAATTAAAATAAAATATCTTAATACAGCAACAACATCAAAACATATTTCACACATAAACTACAAAAAGCTTGTCAGCCTCACACACACACACACACACACACACATATATATATATATATATATATATATATATATATATATATATATATATATATATATATATATATATATATATATACACACACACATATATATATATATATATATATATATATATATATATATATATATATATATATATATATATATATATATATATATATATATATATATATATATATATAGTATATATGTTTATATATCATCATCATCCTCATCATCTCCCACGCATACTTTACGGGCAGCTTTCTTCTGGTCCTATCACACACGGCAAAGTCCTGCACATTCTCAAGTATCTGGAATTATAGAGTATCACACAGCGTAATCCGTATTAATCGTCAAATCCACGTTATCATAGCACTTCGAAAACAAAAGTCTTCAACTTCTTGAAAGCGTTAATATCTACAGTCTTTGGGATGTCTAGTGGGAGCTTGTTTTACAATCTTGAGGCTACGTAGAGCCTACTTCTTGCCTCCAATTACTCGAAACCATCCGTAACTATTTTCGTGTCGAAACGATTTGTTGGCCATCGTATTCTGATAACTTGGTGAGTCATTGCACGTCTTAAAATCTAATATGGCTTAAATAAGCAGACAGTGTAGTTCAATCAGTAGCCTACAGGGGTAATATTTTCTCGGGGTGGGACACCTTTTATCAGTTTTTTTTCTGTTTATTATTTCGTAATAGATAACTTGTGATAGAGTTACAGCAGTCAATCCTAGTAATAACACAGTTAATCACAAATTTATACATATGCATGTTTGTGTGTTTTTGATATTACAAATGTAGTCGGTTCTCTTTTGAAATGTGCCTTTATTTCTTTTACGGACTAAGGTACCTTAAGCAGTATTTTAGCTAAAAGGAAAAGAAAGCTATATATTCTAGTTTCATTTCGCTCAAATTTCCTACTTCTTTTTTTTTCAAGACAGAGCAAAATCGAAGCCATGTAGCTTACTATGAAAGAAGTGCAAATACTGTAGGTATTGAAAGACTATCTTTTTGCACGGACGTGCTTCTATTAAAGACTGAATGATATACCATGTCGCCTCGGTGAGGTTCCAATAACCTCTCATGTAACTTTAGACAACAATTATGCAGACAGGCCTGTCTTCACAGCTGCAGTGTAATAAAAGGGTTTATCTTGACAGACAATTATCATGAACTAAATACTTGCTTATGTTTTCCTTTATTCTCTAATGCTCCTCTTGTGTTTTCTTGCAGATGAAATTGCAAATTTCACGGAAAGTTGGTCAGATAACAAACCTCGTTTTTATCCCCTCAGCGATAAAAGACTTAGAATAAGATCTGTATCTCTATAAACACTTCAAGTTACAGAAATTTAGATAACCACCGCGGCGAGGGTAAAGAACGAATGCCAAAAATTAAACTAATTTCTTACTATAATCTTATGCTGGATAGTTCTAAAATTATCTTTCCAATACGAATACGAAGGTTATAACCTATGCAAAGTTTCCAAATTAAACTGCCTTACATCAAGTAACAATGAACTCGAGGGAACTAGAAGTCTCTCTAATTACCACGATATTTATTTACACTTCAATCAGCACTATTGAGATTGCATAAAGTGCAAGACGATCACTGTTGTTGTTGTCGTCAGATGTCTGAAAAATACTCGGATGAAGAGATAATAAAATATGAAAAGGAAATTGTTTACTTAGCAATCACCCATGGGATTCTTACTAAATTGTTTGTTTTTTTAAGGAGAGAGAAGGGTGTTTAGAGTAGGAACATATAAGACCAAATGGGCTCAGGATAGTTTGGTTACACACATACACACACACGCACATACATATATATATATATATATATATATATATATATATATATATATATATATATATATATATATATATAAACATATATATATATATATATATATATATATATATATATATATATATATATATATATATATATATGTATATATATGTGTGTGTATATATATATATATATATACACACACACACATACGAGGTCCTCTCCTGTGTGGACTGATACACTAATTAATATAGTTTATTAAAATAATTGGTTTCAACTGTATTGAGTACAATATATCAGATCGAGTTAGAATTGTGCTCTGAATTAAGGTTGCCGAATTGGCCTGTCACATTGCATAATGGCTATTATGGTTAAATAATCATGAATTTTAACTGAAGTTTCAATACGTCAACTGATGTTTTATGGTACAGTATTTGATATGCATTGAAGTAGACAGGATCTGTAGAGGAAGTAAGAATAGAGACTGAAACACACAATTTCATCTGAGTTACGACACAGAGTAACTTGACGAAGAGAGCCTCTGTTACTAGTTAAAGGGCTGCATTGGAATTGGAGGGCAAACATTTTCAATATTTGTGAGCGTGTTGGAAGTTTTGGAAATAACCCCTCTGATGTTGTAGAAATATAGAATTTTGTAGTGTTTATGTCCTGAGAGGATTAATACTCGCTGGATTCTACTAAGTTTCATAATCTTCAGCCTATCAGAGTAGGGAAGATCATACTAGTTATCAACCTTTTTGTGTGTGTGAAATTGTGCAGTACGCATTCTAGCCGGGTTATTTGACCATGCTTGTTGGATGTGGGTAACATAGCAGTGAGTAGTAGTCTATGAATGGTCCCATCAGCGTCGCCCAAAGAAGGCACATGGTCGTAATATCTCGTTTGGAATATATTCTCAGTATCAACGGTGACATTTACGACGTTCTGTCAGTATGAGTAGACCACGTCAAGTCATCGGAGATGATTACTCTTAGATTTTGGTGGAAGATAAGAAGGTTCATCTTGGCAATTGTCAAACTTTGGGGAAGATCTTTACGAAGTCTATATGCTTCTGCTTGACGATGGATATGAGTATCAAGTATTTGAAAGATATGTAGTTGATCTCAATACCTTCACTTCATAATAGTGCTTTCGCAATATTCATGATAAACGTTATGGTTAAGAGGATAAAGTGACAGAATATTTAGTAAGGATAATTGTTCTTGCAGGGGTCATGTACAAATGAGAATGTGTATTGATTAATAAATATGCAAAAACATGTAAATAACAGTGTTTTGCAAAAACGTACCGGTACGTCCTTTGGGGGCGAAAGGGTTAACAGTTTATCTGGAGGCGAGATTTCTTTATACTGTATCTTGAAAATCTGGAATACAAATTAAAGGCAAGTGCAGATCCAAATACTCATACTTCCTCTCAGGTGGTATGTTTAGTGACATTTGGATTTGTAAGAATTTCCAATGTTCTATTTAACCAACAATAAATTGTAAAAATCACATTAAAACGAAACTTCCATGAATTTATAATGACTGCAATGATTACTAGAACTAAAACGCAATGTCCTTCAGTTAAATAAGACTGAATGGCTTGACATTTCTACGTTCCCCATATAATAAATGCTTAAGAAATAAATCATATTTATAGCAATAGTGATCTTTTCTATTTTCACACCATTCTTGTGTTACTTAAAGCAAATAAAATAATTGTTTTTTTTTTTCACACTGACCACTCCGGATGGTGTACTTCAGGCAATTCTTGATTGGTACTAGGATTATGATGATATTTTAAGTGGGATCATCAGCACTTGAACTCAATTTTGTTTGTGATAAGGAAATGTTTTGTCTCCTCGAATTCTTTATTTCATTTTTAATTCCCAATAACTATCTATTTGTGAAGCTATCTCTTGAATAACCTACCTCATCACTCAAATATTTTTTTTAAATGAAAATACAACTAGGTCATGATTGAAAAAAAAATACCAAAAGAAAATAGTCTTAGATGATCTTATAGTAAAAAAAAGTTTATCGCTGTTTTATTCGAGAATACCGGAACAACCTAATAATTGCTCACTCATGAGTACCAGTTTTGGAGAGATTAAATTTAAAGTATATGTTACAATCAGAATGGAATATATATATATATATATATATATATATATATATATATATATATATATATATATATATATATATATATATACATATATATATATGTGTGTGTATATATATACGTATATATATATATGTACATACACACACACACACACACACATATATATATATATATATATATATATATATATATATATATATATATATATATATATATGTGTGTGTGTGTGTGTGTGTGTGTGTGTGTGTGTGTGAAATGAAGATGATGAATGGAGTATTGATTTGAAAGCCCAAGATAGAGACGACTGGCGAAGTCTAACCGAGGCCCTTTGTGTCAATAGGCGTAGGAGGAGATGATGGCATATGAACAGTTTCGGTTTGATGTTACTTTTTTTCATCTTTAAAACAGGAACATAATAGAAAGAGAATGACAGTTTGTTTTTCCATAGCAATTACATTATTATTTTTTTTTTCAAATTATCTCTCATAAATTGCCTTCTGATTTTTCTAATATATTGTTATATCTATCTAAGGGAAGGATTTTGAGATGGAACACGTAAAGGTATATCAGGCCACACTGACGTAGGGACAAAGTATAAAGATACAGATCGTTGTAAAAAAAAAAAAAAAAAAAAAAAAAAAAAAAAAAAAAAGTAAAGACGTAAATTCTTAGATTTTGTGGGTAAAACGGAAAACTACCTCGTATTGTTGAAAAAGACACGGTGCACTCCGAAAGCCGCGGACCATAAACAGAGCGACAAGCAAAAGCGATAGCCAAGGCCTATGGAGATATCCCAACCCATCCCACCTCCATCGTAACCGAATAGCGCCGTTTGTGGTCGCTCTAGGATACTCAGATCCCAGGATCCTTTCGGGATTTGAAGAGCTTGTCCCTAAATAGATGCTTATCTGGAACGGCTTCGCCTCCTCTCCAGGGGGTAAAATACAGGTGAAACTTGACGTTCAGATGGATTATAAGAACTGGTTTTCTCTATTTATTTTTTTAAGAGAGACGAAATTCTCGTTTGATAGACGGCTGACAATGCTTGAGCATGGAAATATAAGAACCCAAACACAAAAATCTAGCTATTTTTGGCTGTTGGAGCCCTTGGGCTTATAGCATCATGCTTTTCAAATTAGGGTTGTAGCTTGGCTAATAATAATAATAATAATAATAATAATAATAATAATAATAATAATAATAATAATAATAATAATAATAATAATAATAATAATTCCATTAAAAATTTTACCGTATCATGCAAAATTTACTTGATACTGAATGAAGTACCTGTTAGGACTGGCAATCTTTGGTTAACCTTTAAGAAAACTACAGCAGCAACGCTCGTCGAACAAAATCATTAATAAAAGTTAGATTTCCATACAATTATAACATTCTCAGCATTTTCATACGATTACAGATACATTGATAAAATTCTAGTTAATATTGACCATCTTTAATGAGTATGACTTAATCTAAGTAAGGAATTGCTCGTTACACTGTGGAAAAACAAAGGCCATTTTCAAATAACTTATGGGTCAGATGACACGTATCAAGTCTTTCCATACGGGATCAAATGGGTAATTTCTATGTAACAGACCTGATGAAAAGCGATAGTAATAGAGACCTGGGGGTAAATATTAGATAAGAACATTTTATGAGAGATAACTCAAATAGAAAATATTGAAAAGACAGAGTAAAAAGATACTGTTCACGGGAAGTAAGGTTCAATATTAAATCGTAATAGTTGTATCTATTGGAAAGAAGCATATATAATGCGCAATACATATATGATTAATTTCCCCATGACCAAAAATGTCAGCTGTAATCTTCAGTCAGGAAGTAAGTTTTTATCATGTACTGTATATAGTTTTTCCCTCAAACATCATCTTCAATGTATTTCATTTCCGTATTGAAATCAGCATTCATTACCATGTTGCTTCGTCAATGCATTATTGTGGGTACCATTTCAATCGTTACTTTTTTAGTCTTCTTCGGCTGATCAGTGGTCAAAATCTTACAAATTTCTCTTTTTGCTCGGCAAGGAAATTTCTCTTTCCCTTTCTCTCCACGGTTTTTTTTTTTTTTTTTTTTTTTTTTTTTTTTTTTTTTTTTTCAAAGAACTGGAAACCATCCTTCGTCTAGGAATAGAGAAACGACCGGAAGATTGCCTTTTTTTTCCTTCAATTGCCAAATTTTAGAATTCTGCTTCCTTATTCCTTATTCCCGATATAGGATTTACCTTCATAAACGAAGAACATTAAGTCACGTCTTTTAGTAGCTGCAATTTTTTTCAGTGTACATGAAAGCAGAACGAGTCTAATTTCATTTAAGGTAGTCCAGATCATGGGCGGCAGATGCAAGAGACAGGCCATTTCACCGAAAAAAAAATGTCCGGGAGACCAAACTTACATTTGAGGTGGAAGTAAGCTTAGTTGCTGATCATCTCCTCTATGTAATAAAGAGCAAGTGTCTGGCTCCACAAGGCACCAGAAGAGTTGGAAGACCCAGGAATACATGGCTGAGGAATATGAGGCGTGAAGTAGGAGATGATGACTGAAGAAGTATTGATTTAAAAGCTGAAGATAGAGACGACTGGTGAAATCTAACCGAGGCCATTTGCGTCAATAGACGTGGAAGGAGATGATGATGATGATGATGATGATGATATCTTTCCGGCCACGCCCAAAGGCATTGCCTGACGTATAACTCTACGTCCTTCTGGTAGGAGGGAGGTGGTGGAAAGGGTTGAATCTGCGTATGTGCGTCAGGACGCATATTTATCTAGATGTTCAGCCGCCATTTTTGACGGAGATTTCTAAAAGTGAAATGACCTATATCTAGGCCAACACCTACAGAATAGCCGCTCATGATCTGGACTACCTCGAAATTAGACTTGTTCTACACGTCGATGACAAAGCTTGTAGTTCCATCGTTATCAATAGATTCTAGACCTATGGTTTGATTATTTCCTTATTAGACAAAATTTTAGAATTCCAACTCTGTATCCGGTTTTCATGCTTCCTATAGTGTTCTATCTTTCAAGGGGAAAATCTATTGTTTTCTTTATTGTTATGGCTCACTTTTTAAATATCCCATTTTTTTCATGAGATCTGGGTAAGGGGAAAATAGTAGGTGGCTAATACCACTACTTTTATATGACAATTCTATTTTAGCACTTGATTTTATATCACTAATTTTTTTTCTTAGACCGATATTTTTTTTTTACTAAGGTGCCCATATCATATTTAATTTGTCCTTTTAAAACACAAGCCTCACTATGTAAATGTTTAGAGAATCTTATATATTTCATCTCTTCTAATTTTATGAACCATGGTTTAAATTCTTTATCAACAAATGCAGTAAGAGAGAGAGAGAGAGAGAGAGAGAGAGAGAGAGAGAGAGAGAGAGAGAGAGAGAGAGAGAGAGAGAGAGAGAGAGAGAGAGAGAGAGAGAGAGCGTAAAGCGTTTTCATTTATCAATAAGATTCAGTATTGCCTTTCTAAAACAGGATTAAAGGAATCTTCAATCAGAAAACCAATAGTTTTATGACAATGAACGTCCAATTTAACACGTTTCATTACTGATGCACATAAAAACACAAAGATGCACACACACACACACACACACACACACACACACACACACACACACACACATATATATATATATATATATATATATATATATATATATATATATATATATATATATATATATATATATGTACTTTGTGAGTACTATGAATATCTGGTGCAATAACTACCAAAGATTTCCATAACAAAAAGCAAAGATAAAGATGCAAAACACCATACTTTACTGTTTCCAATAGTATTAATCTGATTCAAAATAGGCCTTAAGAAGTTCACAAGATGTTGCAATCATGATCTTTCTGACAGCCTAGTTATTTTATTTAATTGATCTAAGCTGTTTCAAGCACCTGATTTTAAAGAAGACATTACTTCCCAAAATAATTCTTGATGAGTCACGACTTTATCTAGTCTGCGTATAGATTATTTTTCTAATCCATAAGATTCACCGTATCCCTTATAAGTTATCAGTAAAACTTTTACCTGAGAATAAAACTTATCAATCAACTTTTCATTTATATGCCGTCTAATGTTTACTCTATAAATAAAAATTATGTATGATCTATTTCGCGCTTGAAATGTTTTTACCATTTGATTGTATAAATATGATGTATAAACTGATAAGAATTGCTATACTTTGTATGATTAGTTTGATAAACTTTATAATTGAAAGCAAGGTAATATTTGAGCCATACTGGAGGATTTAGCCTAACTCTGAAGAAAAAAAATCGTATTAAGGTTCCCAAATTAGAAATTAATTTATTCCATACCCTATTAAAGATTTTTAAGCTGGTTAAATTGGTTTGTTGGTGATGCTGCCCTTACAAATGTAAAAGAAAGATCCAGAATAAATTGAATATGAAATTATTAGGAAAAATTAGCACGAGCAGTAATCAGGATAGTGAGAATATTGAAGGTAAATATAAAAAATCATATGACTGAAAATATATAGCTACTGTGTGTATACAAATATGAACTAGAGAGAGAGAGAGAGAGAGAGAGAGAGAGAGAGAGAGAGAGAGAGAGAGAGAGAGAGAGAGAGAGAGACCATTCAACCTCACCTTTTTTCCCAGCTGTTAAACGTATTGCCTTGACTATTGGACCAATAGCCACATCATATAAAAACGGAAATAAATCCATCGATCATTCACTAACCCTCTTTTTTTTGTGCGTCTACGCAGCTTGTCGATCATCAACGGAGATTTCGTTCACACCTACCTTGATTATCTTGGCCCCCTTATACAGCCACTCCGCACCACCAATCTATCCGGCTGTCGACGCGCGCCTAAGTATGTGTGTGATAACTCCAACGCTCGTGTCACTGGCTGAGAAAACGTAGCTTATTGTGTTTACGTAAGGGGAGAAGAAGTCTAAGAGCCAATATTCAATCGCCGAGACAAGATAAGCTCGGATGATGGGTTTATATGTATGTCCTAATTAAAAGCTCATGGCTAACTTTGCAAAATGAGGAGGGTTATGTATGTTTGATTGTTTTCAAATCGTTCTTTCCCTTTAGGTATAGTGCAGTTTAGGAGATTATTCTGTTTATGAAGGACCTTAAATTAATTCAATGCATAATTTTTTTTTTTTTTTTTTTTTTTTTTTTTTTTTGTAGTTTGATTAAATACCACAGAAACATTTCAAAGTACATTCCAGCTGAAGTCATCAAAGCTATTTCTTCTTACGTAGATAAACTCTCACGATAAATGCCACCTGTAAATAACTGATTTGACAATGCTCTGTAAGTGCTGATTCGCTTGTTTCAAGATATAATTCATTCCCCAGTTGATTTGTGCTGCATGCGGTTATCGCTTGTTGCCATGCGTAACTTCAATTATATGTAGTCCTGGTGCTTCCGTTCTGCCACTGCGGACACTACCGATACAGGAGTTTCCTTCACTAAAAAACGCTCAGAGCTAGAAACCTCATTCCTGGAGAATTGCTGAAAACCCTTGAGGTCTTTATACACACACACACACACACACACACACATATATATATATATATATATATATATATATATATATATATATATATATATATATATATATATATATATATATATATATATATATATATATATATATGAGTGTGTGTTATATAAACATATGTATATAATATGTAATATAGTATATATAAAACATATATACATATATACACATATTTTATTGTTAGTATACATACTCATTGTTATAGTAAGTTCTGGATGAACAAAGTTCTATTTAAGTCTATCTTGAGATTCTTATAAATATAATAAGTTTAGAATAGAATAATTTTTTCCCTACAACTATGAAGAAACTATCTTACTTTGAGCATCATAGCTTAAGAACCTGATGAAAAGCAAAGTTCAGGGAAAAACTATATCATCATTCTTATAATATGAACGTGATTTTATAATTTTTAAACGAGTTGACATCCCTTGTTAGTAAACAACATTATTTGTGCTTTTCTAGACACATTATTCAAAGATGTATAAGTACTGGTAACTACATATGTACGTCATACCCTTGTAACAAGAATTTCTTCAGACTCGAATTATGTTAGAATTTGGCCAAAATTGCAGGGTATTTTTACGGACGACTAAACTAGTTTACCAAATAGCGTACTATTTAGGAGCGACATTCACAGACTTACTTTATTTGTTTGTAAATGTTAGTGTGTTCATTTGATTGTTTGACCTTGTCGTGGCTTACTTTATAAACGCAATTTCCAAAATTTTCTATAACAACAACAACAACAACAACAACAACAACAACAACAACAATAATGATAATAATATTCTTGAAAAACCCTGAAAAATATGTACCGATAACTGGTTTTCAATTTTATATCCCATATAATAATAATAATAATAATAATAATAATAATAATAATAATAATAATAATAATAATAATGATATGTAAAAAGGCCCTCTCAGGATAACCAGAGGCCAATTTACACCCAAATGAAGGTCAAGGGTAAGAAGGGCGATGAAAAGACATCAGCGTAAGTGTCTCTGTCAAGACAACATATATGGTGATATGATGGAAGCAAGTGACACTTGCTGAGAGGAAAATAAGAGCAAACGTGAATATAAGTAGTGAATAGAGATCAAGATGAATAAACGTCCTTTATACATCAGGCCAGAACATCAGACGATTGAAGGAAAAAAGACTGAATCAGGTTGGTTTTCAAGTTTTTTTTTCTCTCTACTTTATCGCAAGTGATGGATATTATAAAATGAACTGCTATGTGATGGATGGGAAGCTGTCTAGAGTGCTGGTTACGGCATTGTTGGTGTAGGTAATGATACGGTTAGTGAAGAAGATGACAACGCGGATGACGCATTGGTTGATGGGGCCACGGATAACGAAGTTGGACCACAAAAGAGGAGACGATCATCTCTTAAGCTTATCTGGATTTTATTGCATCAGTGTAAAGGTCGAAAAACACAGTGGGAGTGATTCATAAACCTTTGGAAGAAAAACATTTGAGGTACTAATCTAAAACTATTATTTACAATTCTTTGACGAATCTTCAATTTACCGTCGAAGAACTTTTTTCTGTAATGATAATTTCAGTGAATATTCTTAATATTATTCAGAAAGACAACACAGTTTGTTTAGAATATGGCAAATATTATAAAAAAAATAGGATGTTACTCGAAAAGATATGCTATATATATCAAAAACTTCTAAAATCATAAAAGTTCAGAATTCAATATAAATAATTTCAATTGAGAAATCCACCAGAAAAGAGAAAGATTACACATGGAACATTTATAGAAAAGCTGTTATTATATCAATTAGTTCACTATTACTTCTGTAATGCACGTTGCAAAAAAAAAAAAAAATATTAATTCTATTTACGGGCATGCATATGTCCACTTTTTACATGTATACAGCCTGCCTCATAAGAACAATATACGTACGCACACTTTTAACTTTTGCTAGTCTTCATCACCAGAATTGAGAACTGGATTGGTGTTGCAGGATTCTTTTTGCACTACTCTTCGCGATAAAGGATATCACAGAAAAAAAAGTCGAGAAAGCTGTGCCTTTGCAAATGTCTCCCTATACTCTCTACTCAAAGACAACAACAACAACAACAACTACAACAACAACAAATGTACCTGTTTTAGTCCACTGCAGGACAAAGACCTCAGACAGGTTTTGGTCATGTCTTGGGTTTGGTAATTTTCATCACCACAATGGCCACTCAAGGAAGTTTAATAACCTCCAGTGGTCGCTGCGGATTTGTGATGGTGGGAGACTTTGGACTGATCGCTCACAGCAAACCAACCTAGAATGGGTGGCCCTGACTAGTATAGCTTTGCTGATCATGGTGATACACAAACCTTTTCACTGCTTTAAGGTATGCCAATCTAGAAAGGGATTCATAGAAATCCTTGTTTAAAAGACACGACTCTCCTCCCACCTTTAACAATGAAAGCACAGTATAGCAAAGCTTATAACTCACTTTAACCCGGTGGCTTGATCTAGATCAAGGATTAATTGTGGGAAGTTTTAATCGCATATAGGTCAAGTGTCAAATGATAAAAGATACCAAATACATTTAATGAATTCTAACCTACAGAACTTTGTTACTATACAATTTCATAATTATTAGTGAATATATTGAATATCAAACTTTTCCATTTTGTCTTTTAATTACCTAATTTAATAGATTGCTAAAAATATTTTACCATTCAAAGCTCAAAAACAAATTTAACGGTCAACTTACGTCATTCCAACATTTTCTCAATTGATTTCTGTCAACACTTTTGTGGCATGATAATTTAGGTTGAGCGTTTCCGGTATATTTACATACATGATAAACTATTGTTTCTGTTATCAATTTGATGCTGACTATTATTGGAGTTTTTATATTCATTGGGGACAAATTTTAAGCTAACCATATACGCAAGTAATTGGAATTGCACCTGCGATAGTATTTTTTTCTGCTGTTCTATAGAGTAATTCTTAACATGTACAGTTAGAATCAAAAGAACGCCGACACTCAGGGGAAATCTTTCGTCAGGTGTCTCTATTGTTCCCATGACAAAACAGACAAGGTGTTGCTGTTCTTACTACGTCTACGAAATGGACGGAGCCTTCTCCAACCTTCGCGAACCAAAGACAGTAAAGGGCTGTTTTTGTTAGCAAAAGTATACGAAAGTTACAAATCGAGTTGCTATATTTCAATTCTTTATTATCAGTTGACGTCTCAACTATCCACTGCAAATACAAAACACACACACACACTATAAATATATACATATATATATATACATATATATATATATATATATATATATATATATATATATATATATATATATATATATATACACACACACACACATATATATATATATATATATATATATATATATATATATATATATATATATATATATATATATATACAATTACTATTTTTTCGTGGGAAGGGCCAAGTGGACACTCTGCAGGGAAGGGTTGGGGGGGGGGTTGTCCTCTTCACCACCCCTTGCCACAGCCAGTCGACACTGAGGAAATAAGGAAGTCATTTCTGTTTTAGGGGGTGGGGAGAAGTTAAATGAGTATTCTTGATACAGCCTGTAAGATATTGTATCATTGCCTAAATATTATTTGATAACCGTTAGTGTTCTAGCAAACATTTTTAACCGTATTCATTATTGGTTGACTTGTAAAAGACAGCAGCAGTAGAGCAAATTAGTAGTTGTTGTTGTTGGAAGTTTAATAAGTAACGAAATTTAAGTATCACCATTGCATAATAAATAATCAGTGACGGATACAATATATGCTGATGACTTCATAACACCTTGAATACAATAAGAATTTATTACTTCGTATCGAAAGGTAAATGAGGACGCTATTACATTCTGGCAAAGGCTATCAGAAATTTGATTTATTGACAAATCATGTAAAAAATACAAGCTTTTTAGACTCAGAACGACGTAATTTTCAGAAATTTTGTCATGAAACTATGATATACCTATTTTCCCAAAATGTTTTCTATAAATCGTCGGAAAAATACATTTGCAGATGGCATAAGCACAAAAGTATTCCCCATGCTAATACCGTGACTGCAAGTTATCAATTATTATATAATTGCAAGTAGCTTTATCTTGAGAAATTACATTGCCTGGAGATCAAACTGACTTCTTGATTCAAATAAACTTAACTCTATATGATAAAGTCACTATTTACAGTAATCAAGTTCCCGAATTAGCACAGCTATGTGGTGTTGGATGTGGGCTCTGGACCGGGTGAATTACTCTAGGTATATGGGTGCTTAACGAGCGAAAAACACATCACTATCCGTGAAGCTCTAGTTCGGAGTGTTCGAGAAATAGCCATCCATACCAGCTCCTCCGCCTATCAAGATTTTAGTTAAACCATAATTTCTAGAGCCGAGGCAGTAAGCGGGAAAGGGTAAAACCAAAGATTAAGATATCTCGAAAATAAATGTTTGATTGTCCTTTTAATCACTACCGTGGGATTCCTTGATATTTTCTCTCGTTCTTCAGATTTTATTTTCTAAGCTTTCTTAGTTAGGTATTTATTCTTTAACAGTTTTGTTCTCCTATTTCATTCTTTTATTCATTTGTGGTCCTTTCTTTCATTCTTTAATCATATATTCATCAAACATTCTCTTTATTTTCAAAATGAATATATATATATATATATATATATATATATATATATATATATATATATATATATATATATATATATATATATATATATATATATATATATATACACGTGTGCGCGTGTGTGAAGGTTCCTACTCTTCCCGTAAGCTAACTTTCGTTTTGACGTCTCGATTGCGTATCAATCTTTTAGGGGTCCTGATTAAAGGCAACGAACTCTTTCCTCAGAGTATTCGTTTGACCAGTTCCTCTCCTCCTGCCGTTGCGCTTCTTGGTCGAATTTCTTTCGACGAACATCTTGAAGGTGTTTCGTGACGACGGAACCCAATTGAACCATTGATCCCTTTGCAATTAAAATATCTTTTAAAAGCTGTTACTTGTGTTGGATGACACGAACACTGATGACAGACAGATGATGATGAGGCTGACACAAAATGACGACCGAAGCTGGAGCCCGAAGTTCAAATCCGGGGCGCCGTAAACCAAAAATCACCGATCCCAAACCTGTTCCTTCGTCGGTCATAGATAATTATTTTTCTTATAAGAGCGTGCTAACAGGAAGATGTCCAATTGGAGTGTCTCTCCTTAGAAGTTCTTCCTTTTAGAGAGGAAAAAAATTTACTTCAGATTGAAGAATTTTTGCTTTCTATGATCCTTCAGTATTCTCTACTTCTGTGCAGTTTCCGCATTATTCTGCACAATCTTTATTTTTGGATCTTCAACATTATAGACTTTACTTTCTCATTTCAAATCCGCACAATCGTAAAGTGATCAACAAATAATGACTAGTTCTCCTTTTCGGATTCTATTTCTTCTCTCCCGTTCTCCTTCCTGTCTCCCTCTTCTTCCTGTATTTTCTGTCCGAATCCTTTCAAATAAATTCATGTTTAGTCTTGAAGATTCTTGTTTAGCTTTTTATAACTGCCTTCCTGATTCCACTTGTCGATGATTCCTTTTTTGTATTTTGGTTTTCTTCCAAAGTCGCAGACTCAATCATTCTCTTGACTTTCACCAACGCATTTTCTGCATCACTCAAATCTTTTTTTCCTTTTTAATAGCCTCAGAGGCAAGTCGGTGATAAAATCTTGCAAATTTAGGTTGATCAATAAAACGATTAAAACAATCTTTTTACCTTTTCTAACATTCCTGCTCAAGACGAATGACAATTTGAAGCCGATTTTAGAATGCACCGGTATTCCATATTCCTCCTAACAGAGAGACTAAGAATCTTTTGGAGCTCTGACAAGAAAGCATTCAACTTTCCTATTGATGACGGAAGAGAAATTGAAGTCAAACGACGAGTTTGGAGAATTTTGAAGACTACGGATTTGTAGCCTGTTAGGGATTTCCAAAAGGAAGACGTCTAATTGGAGTGCCTCTCCCTAGAAGTCCTTTCTTTTTTAGAGAAAAAATATTATTTCAGATTGAAGAATTTTAGATCTTTCTCTGGTCCTTCAATATTCTCTATTTCTGTGCAGTTTCCGCCTTATTTTGCACAATCTTTATTTTTGGATATTCAACATTAGGGACTTTACTTTCTCCTTTCAAATCCAACCTACCGTAAGATGATCAACAAATAATAACTAGCTTTCCTTTTCGGATTCTTTATTTCTTCTCTCCCGTTCTCCTTCCTGTCTCCCTCTTCTTCCTGTATTTTCTGTCCAAATCCTTTCAAATAAATCAGTTATTAGTCTTCAAGATTCTTGTTTTGCTTTTCATGACTGCCTTCATGATTCCACTTGTCGTTGATCCCTTCATGATGAAGTATTATGGTTTTCTTTCAAAGTCACACTCAAAAATTCTCTTAACTTTCACCAAAGTATTTTCTGCAAAACCCAAATCTTGTTTTCTTTTTGATAGCTTCATGGTGAGTCGGTGATAAAAGCTTGCAAATTTGGGTTGGTCAATAAAACAATCAAAATAACCTTTTTACCTTTTCTAACATTTATGCTTGAGACGAAAGGCAATTTGAAGACAATGTGGGATTGCACCAGTATTCCCATATTTCTCCTTTTGGAGGTCTGACAGGAAAGCATTCAACTTTACTATTGATGACGAAAGACAAATTGGAGACAGACAAGGAGTTGGGGGAGCTTTGAAGACTTTGAAGACTTTGAAGACTTTTTGGAGCCTGTTAGAGATTTCCAAAAGGCCTTCAGGTTTTTTTAAAAATAAGCTTGATACAGGAACTCAATATTGTTGGCTGGGCGGGTCTCCCCCCTTCCCGCTGGCTGGGCAGGCCTCCCCCCCTTCCCGCTGGCTGGGCGGGTCTCCCCCCCTTCCCGCTGGCAGGGCGGGGCTTCCTCCTTCCCGCTGGCAGGACGGGGCTCCCCCCTTCCCGCTGGCAGGGCGGGCCTCCCCCCTTCCCGCTGGCAGGGCGGGGCTCCCCCCTTCCCGCTGGCTGGGCGGGGCTTCCCCCTTCCCACTGGCAGGGCGGGGCTCCCCCCTTCCCGCTGGCAGGACGGGGCTCACCCTTCCCGCTGGCAGGGCGGGGCTCCCCCCTTCCCGCTGGCAGGGCGGGGCTCCCCCCTTCCCGCTGGCAGGGCGGGCCTCCCTCCTTCCCGCTGGCAGGGCGGGGCTCCCCCCTTCCCGCTGGCAGGGCGGGGCTCCCCCCTTCCCGCTGGCAGGGCGGGGCTTCCCCCTTCCCGCTGGCAGGGCGGGGCTCCCCCCTTCCCGCTGGCTGGGCGGGGCTCCCCCCTTCCCGCTGGCAGGACGGGGCTCCCCCTTCCCGCTGGCAGGGCGGGCTTCCCCCCTTCCTACTGGCAGGGCGGGGCTCCCCCCTTCCCGCTGGCCGGGAGGGGCTACCCCCTTCCCGCTGGCAGGGCGGGGCTCCCCCCTTCCCGCTGGCAGGGCGGGACTCCCCCCTTTCCGCTGGCAGGGTGGGGCTACCCCTTCCCTCTGGAGGGATGGGGCTCCCCGTTAAAAAATCTAAAAAAACTGTAATTATATATATATATATATATATATATATATATATATATATATATATATATATATATATGTATATATATATATATTAAATATACACACATATATATGCATATACATATATCTACATAGTTGTCGTAAAGTTTGGAGTATTGACAGTAGCCTACTAGACACAGATCCCGATATAGCAGGGATAAACTGACTCTCAAAGGGCATATGCCAACCAATAATCTAAAAAAAATCAGAATCTTGATGCTGGAATTTTTAGCACAGTTTGAGGGCTCTATGAGGGTTGGTTCTTCATATCGTTTTCTCCGGTAGTATGGTGGAAACTCTTAAACTGGACTTTTGAATCTTCTCAGGAATGGGTTCAGTCATTAGGGACTAATTTCAGGCCATCTTCTTTACAGAATCCGAATTCTTCCATATAGATTCCAACTGGGCTTTGAATTGATCTAGTTCCATAAGCATCAGACACCAGCTGATGAAAGTTGTCTCGGTCGCCATGAAACACTGTTCCTTCAGGTTGATCCTTAACCACATCACTATTATTGATTACTGAAACACTTTCAACCATGTATATCCCAGGACTATTTCCAATTCAAAAGAAAAAGCATAGGACTCATAATTACCTAGTTTGTTTAGGAAAGTAGTTGATTGTTTAGATTTGAAGCGATGGCGGAGTGTTATAAATAGTAGGATATGCGTTTTTATCTTCCACTGTCCACCTGTTGCTGCTTTACACATATCTTGACTAACTGTTAGTACTAATATTCATTCTCGATCTGATGGGTCCCTCTTACCACACATTAGTGTAAATACAGATTGTAGAACATAAGCAGAAATGTCTTGGTTGAGGGTACACTCGAGATCACTATTCTATCTTATTTCTCTTTCTCTTGTTTTGTTAAAGTTTTTATAGTTTATATAAGAGATATTTATTTTAATGTTATTACTCTTCTTAAAATATTCTATTTTCCTTTTTTCATATCCTCACTGGGCTATTTTCCCTGTTGGAGCCTCTGGGATTATAGCATCCTGCTTTTCCAACTAGGGTTGTAGCTTAGCTAATAATAATAATAATAATAATAATAATAATAATAATAATAATAATAATAATAATAATAATAATAATAATAATAATAATAAGGAACGTCACTAGATTTGGTGGGCCATAGAAGTGTCTTGGTTTCTTTGAAGGTATTGAGTAATTTAGTGTAAAGCTCAAGACTAACTTCTTTGATCTAGTCATCATCTCACAAATTCCAAGCAGAAAGAACAATTGTTTTCAGTGAGTCCAAAGATTTACAAAATATCAGTGTGTCTTTATATGGGGATGATCAGAAGTCGATGCCGTCTTTCAGGTCAGAATAGTGTTCAATCTTCAACCTGAGATTGATTAGTTATTTCAAAAGCTTGTTCATCATTGCTATTGTTGCATAAATTCTCATTATACACATTTCTAAATGACAAAGTTTTAGAACCCGAACTTTGTGAATAACTTCTTTTTTTTAAAAATCGTAGATGCAAAAATGTTTTCTCTATACATCTTTTCTTGTCTGATGTTTCCTCAGTTTCTGTGATGGTGTAACACTGCTGAGGTATTCGTCTCACTAAAAACTGCTTGGGTCGGCACTCATGGAATTAGGTCTACCTTGCGAAAAGATCTAGTCCTCTTATTTTACATAGTAAATCTTCATCATTTAGTTAAATTTTCTTTTCTTCAATGTTTTTATACACATCTGAGTGGAACTTCTGCAAGCTATGTATATTACCAGAGCCCTTTACCTTGTCACCTTTACAAAATATGGAGTATTTACCAAATGTCACTATTTAACATTTTTTTGGGGGCGACTTATTCATTTACATTCAAGCATTTGTTTTTATGCTTAACAATGTGCGGCGACCAATTCAAAATCACTCTCGTCGGCAACTTTATAAACTAGTAAATAAACAAATGAACAAATAAGTAAGAAACAAATAAGTAAGAAAAATAATCAATCTTAACTTCGAACTACATTTGAATAAATAACTTTAATTTTCTATAAAAAATTAAAGGCACCTCATCTTTTAAAATGAGTTTGGAATTTGTCAGGAGAAAAAATCACTTGCTTATTTGGATTTATCGGTTTGAAACGGATAGAAAAGTTTTGGTATTTATTTAGATATAACGTAAACTTTGGCTAAAAAGAAGCATATGTAACAAGGGCGTATTTATAATGCAATATGTAATTACAGATTAGTTATTTTTTCCTGAGAGGACTTCGTTTGCAAAGAGAAATATGTTAAAATCAAGAATTTTTTTCTGTTTGTCTGTGTACATTTGTATTCCTTTAGAAATACATATTATACTATTGAAATGTTTGCCTTTTTACATATGTTTCTTGATATATTTCAATAGTCCCTGCAAAATTTTTTGAAAGTCTGAATATGATTGACCGCTCATATAAAGGCTTAATGTAGATTTATGTGAGGCAGAGTTGAGCGTAGCGTGAAACAGGGGGGGTTTTGGTCCCCTATGTGAGAACGGCCCCGAATCGAGAATGGAAGTAATAATGTGGTTTCTGGAAGGGTTACAAGATTTCGGTATGTTTGGATAAATGGATGAATTCCAGGAATTTAGAAGGTAAGAAGAACTAATTACGTTTAATGAATCCAAAGAAATATTTTGCAATTCCAAATTGTCAAAAGGCTCAGTGCGCGGGCCAATACTCACCTCGACAGAACTCTCAAAATTTTCGTTTTGGTCCAATTATTATTATTATTATTATTATTATTATTATTATTATTATTATTATTATTATTATTATTATTATTATTATTAACTCCGCCAAGGAGGTCATGTTTTCACCTCTGTCTATTTGTTTGTCACCAACCTAACTCAAAAAGTTACGGGCGAATTTTGACCAACGTACTACAAATATAATAAAAAACGATGTATTCAGGCCGAATCTCTCTCTCTCTCTCTCTCTCTCTCTCTCTCTCTCTCTCTCTCTCTCTCTCTCTGAATGTTATTTAGGCCGGTATAACTCATGTATGGTGTTTTTTTTTTTATTATTATTTTACATCGAACCATATCTGAAAGTACTTTTTCTTTCATCGGTGACTTGAACAAGGCTAATGTCGAAATAATCTAATGTAGCTATTAACGGAAGGAATATTTGAGCTGCGATACTCCAATAATTTCTACTCGATTTTGCGGATTCATGATATATATATATATATATATATATATATATATATATATATATATATATATATATGTGTGTGTGTGTGTGTGTGTGTGTGTGTGTGTGTGTGTGTGTTTAGTATTTGCAGTGGATATTCGAAACGTCAAATGATAAAACAGAATGAAATATGGCAACTCGATTTGTAAAATTTTAATGCTTTCACTAGCAAAAACACCCCGTTGCTGTCTTTGTTTCGCTAAGGTTGGAGAGGGCTCCGCCCATTTCATAGTAGTAGTAAGAAGTGCAACACCTTGCCTGTTTTGTCACGGAAACACTAGAGACATCTGACGAAAGATTTCCCCAGAGTGTCTGCGTTCTTTTAATCCTAACTGTACAGTTGGAATCAAAAGAACACCGGCACTCAGGGGAAATCTTTCGCCAGATGTCTCTAGTGTTCCCATGACATAACAGACAAGGTGTTGACCTTCTCACTACTTCTACAAATCTGGGTGGAGCCTTTTCCAACCTTAGCGAAAGACAGTAAAGGGCTGTCTTTGTGAGCGAAAGCATTAAAAAGTTACAAATCGAGTTTCATTCTGTTACATTTGACGTTTAGAATATCCACAGCAAATACTGAATACACACACACACACACACACACACACACACACATATATATATATATATATATATATATATATATATATATATATATATATATATATATATATATATATATATCCACAGCAAATACTGAATACACACACACACACACACACACACACACACACACACACATATATATATATATATATATATATATATATATATATATATATATATATATATATATATATATATATATATATATATAGGCCTATATATATATATATATATATATATATATATATATATATATATACACATATAAATATATATATATATATATATATATATATATATATATATATATATATATATATATATATATATATATATATATATATACATATATATATCATGAATTTGCAAAATCATGTAGAAATTATTGGAGTGTCGCAGCTAAACAATTCCTTCCGTTAACATATTCATTAGATTATTTCGACATTAGCCTTGTTCAAGTCACCGATGACAGAAAAAGTAGTTTCATTCATGGTTCGATGTTGTAAAATAATAATAAAAAACACCATACATGAGTTATACGGGCCTAAAGGACATTCAGAGAGAGAGAGAGAGAGAGAGAGAGAGAGAGAGAGAGAGAGAGAGAGAGAGAGAGAGAGATCAAATGTTTTGAGATTATTGTAGTTAATGAAGAAATCTACCAGCAACAAAACTTCTTTCTAGACATTTATACATATCAAAATTTTGTTTAGCATCATTATGCAATAATTCCAATAAAACTGATTGTATTATGCTTCTAAAAGCTCGTCGTTATTTTTCAAATACTAGAATAACTGCTAAAAAAGATTTCAGCTTTTAGATATTCACAGATTGCAACATTTCGTAATACGTAAAGATACTTTACTGTAAAATGTTTCGCAAGTTATTAAGATTCAAGTGATCGTACCAGTTAACACGCATAGCTCCCAACCGACGTTGGTTATCATGATCACAGGGAACGTTGATAGCATCATTTATTTTCTTTATAACTTCTTCAATAAATGCGGTAGGAGAAAATCTTGATTTATGTCTAAAGTTTTCTTTACTATTCCTTGTTTCTGTAGAGGTAGACTAAAGGAAATAAGTTTGTGCACTGGGGAGATAGTACATCTTTCTTTAAAATTTATATAAGATGCAATATTATTCATTCCATCACTCAAAACTAGGTCTAACGTATGCCCAGTTAAAGTAGTTAATGATAGAGAAAAATATAAAAATGGCTTGGTAGTATTTCTTGCCCATATGTAGACACGAACGCTTGAAGAACATCTTGGAAATTGAGAAAATACTCACAGTACAACGTTTATTTTGTCGATAAAGTGATTTGCTTATAATGAGAAAATAAACTAGAAAAACTTTATCTTTGAAAGGGATATTAAGATGCCGGGCGAGACAGTAGCCTACATCAGTGGCCCAATCATATGCAAGCCATTTTGATTGCTTTGATATCGAGGAGATCTGTTATGTGGCTTACATATATCGAATTCAAAAGTCCTTTAATGCCCTCATAGTTAGCTAATAATAAAAAAAAATGATACTGATCTTTAACAACATTCAATCAGTAATATGAAATGTGAAAATATTTGTTATGTAAGTTTCCCCTGTTTATAGGAGGATGAATTTTCTTTGATCACCAATCTCCTAAACAGCAGTGTAATGGAGTAGTACCTGTTGTAAATATATGTATATTTCATTACTAAAAAGCTGAAATTACAATTTTGTTATTGAGAAACACTACTACTATTTAAGTTGAAGGCTGTTTTCTATTTGGTGGCGAGTTCCAAGTTGGCGGGCATTGTTTTGACGTTTGCGTAGTTCCCGTCGTGAGTGTTGTACTTGAACTTGTGTGTTTTGCAGCGAGAATCATTCATGGAGGGAACCAGCTGTGCGTATTTTACTAATGTCTATCCATCTATCCATACCTTATAACGTTATCCTATTCCTACCTAACATTATCCTTCCCTATCCAATGACATGTTTCGTTACTTCGGTGTTGCTATAAGATACAGGTAAGCTGTGAGATATTGTTCCAACTTCCGATAGTATTTATATTGTATGAACCATGTACCGGTTCTTAAGGTCTTAGCCTATATCATGGATCATGCTCATGAAAACTAAGTCTTAAATGGTTCAGGTTCTTTCATATTAAAGGTATCAAATGTTAGGTTGTTATGGTTCTTAGCAATAGCAGCTGTATAGTTCACCTTCACCTAACCTATGCAGAACCTTATGAGCATAGCCTTGTTTACTATTTGTCTTGAAGGTTTAGGCCACTACAATCAGAATGCATTATGTTATTTTTAATAATTATGCTTAAGAACAAGAAGTATGTTTTTCATTAGGATTAAATATTGACTTAATTATCTTTTTGGTGTGTAAAAACGTAAATTTTACGTTTATGTTATTTTTTTATGTAATAGATTCCTGTTACTTTATTTCAAGAATTTGCCAAACTTGATAGATTGTGTAGTTTTCTATATTTTTGCACAAATGTAGAGTGATCTAGGTACCAGGTGATGATATGAATATTAGTTTTTCCATTGCGTTGTAACTAGCCTCGGATCATAATCAACCAGGAAAACAAAACTTTAAATGGATTTTACCAATAAAGAAGTTATAGATTACGGGTTTTCAAACTTAGCATGGATACCTTGGTAATTATATGTGTCATATAACCTTCATTATACAATCAGAGAGAAGTTTATAGGGAAGTAGGTCTATAGAAAATTCGTCCACCTAATCTAAATTCTTGCAGAATGGTAATGAATATATTCACACCATAAAGTACACCCATTGGGTGATAACATTTTCGAATCATTAGGCCTACCTTACAATAAACATGTGACGCGAAAATGATTCAAAGTATGATAAGATTATTCTTTATAGTGTTACTGCTTTGCTTGCCTACGGGAAAGTTCCTGGGACATGAGTTATAAAGAGCATAACTATACACCCATTATTCTGGCCATCATTATCTGACCAAAGAATATCAATGTTACGGTATTGGGTTAGTATATATTTTAATTACTAGCGAAACTGGAATACTTCTATAAGAAATTGACAAGTGCTGGCTACTTTGGCATTTTTCTCTTAAATGTTTAATGGGGATCTGGGGAACAATAACTTACGAATCGGTCGATTAAAATGTGAAGTTTTTCTCAGTCTTAACTCCATTGTTTGTTTACCTTTGAGAGACTGATGGTGAGTTATTGGCATATTGCGCATGCGTTGCTTTCTTTTGCTTTTCCAAGCTGTTTTTTTTTTTATGACATAATCATTATCTGACCTTTTTAACTAATTACGAGCTTCCAAATATTTATGCATAAGTTCCCGGATGTTGTTCTACAACAACCATTTTTTTCCACCCTCCCCTTCAGTTTCAACTTTACCACCATTACAAAAAGACGTCTCCAAGAGGGAAGTAGAATCTATTTAGAAGTTTAGTGTAATTTAATTGATGTCGGCCATTGATTATGATGAAAACGCTCTCCGTTTAGTGTATAGCTATTGCTGTGCATGTGAGTGCAAAAAAATATCCCCGAAATAGCGACCCACAGGGTGGTGTGCGCAGCACATTCATGCACCGCTTGCCAGTGAGATTATGTTTATTTGCGAGCGAAGCGAGACACGGCGAAGCAAAAAAACATTAGAAGGACGTGAAGTAATACTTAAATTTTCTTCCACTTATATGAACCGTATATTTTTACAACTGGTTATCTTGTGATTAGCATTTTTTTACCACAATTATTACTGCAAATCACTCTTTTTTGGCATTTCTTCACAAAAAAAAATAATATATATATATATATATATATATATATATATATATATATATATATATATATATATATATATATATATATATATATATATATAAACGGTTTCCCACTGGGGTCCCCCATAATTGGCTTTATACAAGGGGTCCAAAGACTCATAAACGGGTAGTTTGCCCCGATAATCAGGGTCAGAAATGCATAAAACACAAGATAGCGAGTAGGAAAAATATATGGTTCGTGTATTTGGCTAGAAATTAAAGTATCATATATTTACCAGATATTGTCTCTACATGCAAGTGAAAGTAAGAAATAATTAGTAGCCTACATTTTCAACTGCATCTAATTTCCATTTATATGTAAAACTTAGAGAGAAAAAATGAATAACAATTGATATTTCACCATTTGTGGAAATTAGCTATGGTTCATGGTCATTTTTTTTTTTTTTTTTTTTTGTAATATAATGATGTCAAGAAAGTGATGCGATATGTTTTATTTTTATTTTTACAGCTATTAAAGTAAAGGAAAAGTTTAGGCATTGGGAATTGACTCCAGATAGGAAAGGGTATGAAGCATCTTGAAACCAAGGCTGGTAGTACGGTACGGCACGGTACGGAATGTTTTCCGTACTTCGTACCTGGTTAAAATACCGTACTGTAATTTCGTACCGTACCCTCAATTATATCCCGTACCGTACCGCACGGAAAAATAATAACACCGTAATTCCGTACTTTTATCGTACTGTAAGCAAACTTAATCTGAATAATTAGAATCCTCATTTTACGAAAATTTCCAAGTTAGCGGGTGCGAATTAGCAAGGGAACGTTATATGTGTATGTGTATATATTCAGTTTTAATGATTATGATAATAATGTTGATGATGATGGTAATATTATCAACAGTAACAGCATGCTTTTCTGATTTAAGAAAAATAGTAAAAGCTACTAGTAATGTCTAAGTGCATTAGAACTACTACTACTACTACTACTACTACTACTACTACTACTACTACTACTACTACTACTACTAGTAGTAGTAGTAGTAGTAGTAGTAGTAGTAATAGTAAATAAAAAAAAAGATGCTATATTAGTAGTTACAATTAATACTATTCCCCTGTTTTCGAAATTGACTATGAGTACTGTATTCACACGATGATTCATGAAACCTATTTTGCCTAGAAACTATTTATTCGGTACATGTAATACTATGCGTGAAATCTTACTCAAATTATTTCCCAGTATTATGATTATTTGCAAAGTAATTGTTCAAACCATGACCTCCTCTCTTGAGGATATTGATAAGAAAAGCAAAGTAAAGAAGAGTCTAACCATCAGAGGTAGGAGGTTGGCCAGGGCACCAGCCACCCGTTGAGATACTACCGCTAGAGAGTTATTGGGTCCTTTGACTGGCCTGACAGTACTACTTTGGATCCTTCTCTCTGGTTATGGCTTATTATCCCTTATCCTACACATACACGGCACAGCCTAGACTATTCTTTACATATTCTCCTGTTCTCATATACCTGACAACACTGAGATTACCAGACAATTCTGCTTTGCTCAAGGGGTTAACTACTGCAATGTAGTAGGGCAGTGGCTACTTTCCTCTTGGTAAGGGTAAAAGAGACTCTTTAGCTATGGTAAGCAGCTCTTCTAGGAGAAGGATACTCCAAAATCAAATCATTGTTCTCTAGTTTTGGGTAGTGCCATAGCCTCTGTACCATGGTCTTCCACTGTCTTGGATTAGATTTCTTCTTGAAGGTACACTATTCTGTCTTATTTCTCTTCCTCTTGTTTTTTCAAAGTTTATTATAGTTTATGTATGAAAGAATTATTTTAATGTTGCTGTTCTTAAAGTATTTCATTTTAATTGTTAATTACCATTCTTGTTGTTTATTTCCTTTCCTCACTGGGCTATTTTCCCTGTTGGAGCCCTTGGGCTTATCGAATCCTGCTTTTCCAACTATAGGGTTGTAGCTTAGCAAGTAATAATGATAATAATCAGTGGAACTTAAACCAACACCTAACGCTACCTAGTAATCAGCAACTGGAAAAATCTTTTTTTCTCTTAACATTCATAATGGCAGCATGTATCCGGAAAATAGCTTTCAATAGCGACTTTCTTCAAATCAAATATATAGATTCAAACTGGTTATGTAATACATCTTAGAAACATAAAGGCACTTATATCATCTTTCAGGCCTAGTTTCAATTAATTTAGAATGTACCTCAAACTGGAGAATGTGCAATATAAACATACTTAGGTGTCAAAAATTGCAGTAATTGATCTAGCTATCATGCTCATACTATCTTGTGTGACTGTTCAAGTTTACGTACGAGGGTATAGAAAGAGAATTTTTCTTAATGTGTAATCTCTGTTTCATCACTTACATGCATGTGCGTGCATGTAAATTTATGCGAGTGAGAGTGTTTGTGGAAAGAAGAGATAAAAATGATTTTTAAGAACGTAAGCATATACATACTTTACAGCAATAAGTACCAACCGAATCAACGTTTGCCAACTTACACATAAACTATTCAGTCTTATGGGGGACAGCAAAGCTAAATAAAGATGGTTGATTTCGGTAACAAATCAACAGCAAAATACTAATAGGACTGAATGATTCAGCAATCAGACTATGTAACGGCCTGACTAAATGTCAAGCATGGACAATAAAAAGTACAATGTTCAGTTTGTAGGTCGTATTTTCTTTTATCCTGCAATAAATGTTCACCACTAACACTAACATGGATATATAGATGACTATTTAGGAGATGACATTCTAAATATGCATGGTGTTTTATTATATATATATATATATATATATATGTGTGTGTGTGTGTGTGTGTGTGTGTGTGTGTTTATATACACCTCGAATTTCAAGTAAAGCAAGGTGCATGTTCAATTTACAGACATTATGCCTCCACGTTATATTAACGAATCAATGAAATTTATGACTCGACGATATTTATTCACTTCCAGTTGTCATAAAAGTTAACAAAAAGTTTAATTTCTTATGTTCAAAAGTAGGACTACAGATAATAGAAAAACGAAGAACGTACAAGTGAAAACATTTGTAATAAAAGCAATTCAAAGGGATTCTTTCTTTGGTTTTGTAAATACAACCGCCAGCGAACAACGCTTACTATAAAACAATCTTTTTCAAATATATACAATTGTTTAGTCCACATAGGCGTAAAATAATCTCACCAGAAAGTTCCAGAAACTGGTTATAGCAGAATAGTGTTCACTACTTCTGTGTCTACCATGCCTAATATAGCCATCAGAAACCCCCAACAACCCCGTGCACCATTCGGCCGAGTCAGTGCACTTGTACACTCAAACGTATAATCTACCTCCTATAATAAAGAGCAAGTGTCCAGTTCTCTCTCTCTCTCTCTCTCTCTCTCTCTCTCTCTCTCTCTCTCTCTCTCTCTCTCTCTCTCTCTCTCTCTCTCTCACTTTATATATATATATATATATATATATATATATATATATATATATATATATATATATATATATATATATATATATATACACACACACACACACACACACCGGATAATGGAGTAGGCATACCCTGGTAAAAAGGGGATGATTGTGCGCCTGTGTGGATATCTGTCTACATATTTACCCATCATTTTTGACGGGTTGCGTAAACTAGTGCATGAATATTTATCATAACACAACATGATCAGTACTGTGCAGAAGGCACGTTCACAATCAAGCATAGTGGAGAAGCCAAATGAATAATATAAGGTTATATGGTTAATGCTGTAAATGTTTGTAGCGTGATACCTCATGAATTACACACGGGCATATCAGTTAAGTAATTCCAGACATACACATGCATGGTATGTTACATATTGGAATGCCTAGAACCTTAGTGATCTACTTGAGCAGTCCCTGAAGCGGCAAAATATGAAGTGGTAATTGCTTAATGATATATCTAATCTAAGGTACGGTAAGGCACGGAGTTTTGACAATTTTTCCGTACCTTAATCGTACCGTACTTTACGTAACGTAATTTTGCCTATTTCTTCCGTACCTGAGGTAGTACCGTACCGTACTTTGACGAGATTTCCGTACCGTAATTTTGTACCGTACTTTTATAGGTCCACCGTACACCTTACTCCATACCGTACTGTACCGTAATGTCAGCCTTGCTTGAAACTGATACGTGAAGAGAGCTTGTGATTTATATTTTATGCATTTGACCTAAAGACATATATTTTATGCATTTGACGTAAAGACTAACGGTTAAAATTATAAATTGTACAAAAAGGTTGGGGTTGGGATTATGTTTGTTGTTTTAGTTACCAATAACAAATGAAATTTTACCATCTTCTTTTAAAAGTTTATCATTTTCTATGACCAAATTTCTGTGAGATACTATTTTAAAATGAGAAATTCTTGTTATAGCACTGCTAGTTTTCCTTCTATAGTAGATTTCATGGACTTTTCATACGAAGAGTCACATATTCAATTATTTACTATAGGATATTAAGAAAACGGTGTATTTCTTTCTTAAAAGTGCTGTAATAATTAAAAAGTGAAGCAGCTATCTAGTCTACGAGATAGTCTATCGATGGTCCCTTGAATTTACCTGAATTTGATGCAAAGAAAAGAAAAGATAAGTTATCCAAACAAAATTGCAGGACAGAAGCTGGAGCTAGTTACTTTTGTATTTATTATAATGTAATAATTTAATCACCATATCCACGTTTTTAAAAAGAGTTGTATTTCATCCTGGAAAACTCATTTCTTTTGTGATTTACCCCAAATCAAAGTTAGAACCTGGTATGACTTATTTGATTTTTTTTATGGAATTATATTTTGAGATAACAGTATTTTATTTACAGTATATTTTTTTAAAGTGTAACAAACTGATTCCCTTTCTTCAGGCATCCGTGCAAGATTATGCTAGTATGAATGAAATCATAATTACTTTGTAATCTATGAATTCACAAACACAAATCATTCTTATAATTTATGTTCAGAAGCAGTCAAAAGTCGAGAAATAGTATTTCATTGTAAAACATTCAACTTTATCAATATTCATCCAGATCATTTGAAAAAAAGGTCCACGGAACAAACTGGACTGGTATCAGTTTTTCCCTCTTGGTGTGTTAACAATATCCAATCAGCAAGTCCACTGAGATGACACAAGATGACTTCAAACAAAGTTCGTATTTCTATTTCATTTAGTGTGATAGACATTACTCATCACATTTAATGGGGGTTAGAGGTACGTACTCGAAGGAGTATAGAGTAAGAAAAAAAACTAGCGTTTAACAAATCGCCTTAAATCTTGTTTCTGAACAAATAGCTATCAATATTCTAGCTTGTGCTAAAGAGTTTCTTCAAGACTATTAACTTTCTTAGTTATCACCTTAATTTTCAGTTTAAAAGTCCAGATCCTCCACACATTTCAGTGTAAAGTTTTTGATAATGAATACGACCTCTGCTTGGTTTTGTAGGTTAATGAAGCTAATGTGTATATATAAACTTTTATTACATTTTTACAAAAGCTCAGATACCAATATGCACAGAGAAAATAGTTTATCCTAGTTAAGTAAAACTTTTACATAGTTAACTCAGCATTATCATCTACAGTACATTGGCTGCTTAATATTTGTTTATTTTCATCCTAGTTACAAATTTATCCTTAAAAAGTCCCGAAAAAGGGAAAATCCAAAATTCCTTTTAATAATAATAATAATAATAATAATAATAATAATAATTATTATTATTATTATTATTATTATTATTATTATTATTATTATCAATAATAATGATAATTACTAACAATAATAATTATATTTAGTAATATTTAAAACCTGTTCAAATTTCACAAATACCTTGAAAACTTATGAAGAAGAATCAAGCACTGTATGGCTGCTTCTTTAGGTTGTCTTTCTAAATGGCACGTGCTCAAAAGTTATCCATTATTTCATAGGCACTTTTGAGCTTTCCTTGATCTTGAAATTTATGAAAAAGTTCGGACAAGATTACATATACTTTTCACACCACTGACATGAACAAATAATATATTGGCGAAAAATAGGTGGCATAAAATTCTATCTATTGTTCACACTTCCATTTCTGAGGTTCTACTGCCAGAAAAATTCAAGGGGGCAAGTTGTCCATCAACAGAGGAGGTATACGAAGCCAGAGGCTGTCTCATAACATTTACTGCTGCCCGACATTGTGAAGATGCAGTTTGCACTTGCAGAACAGACTTGCCGGATGTTTTATCGAATTCCCGTTTACCTGTTGGCTGAGAAACATCCCTACCCACGATGTTACAACTACTTGCGTAATCAGGTGGCCAATCATGGAGACTATTCCCTTCGAAAGTAGCAGCTAGATCACTATGCAATGTAGCAGAACTCAGTTTACTGTAGTGATCTGATTTGTAAATGGATTTAGTTGGGTTTGCAGATACGCCCATTTGCATATCATTCCCATTTCTGTTGTTGGAATCGTAGCGGTAATATACAATCGTCAATACCAGCATGTTAAGTATAAGGAGTGAGCATGCAATTGCAACTGTGACACTAAAACTTGTCGTGTATGATAATTCGTTTCCCATTTGGCGCTCACTGTGCTTTTCAGAAGACCCTTGATCCGTACCCTTATGGAACTTATAGACAGCTGTTCTAGTGGAAGGGATATTGGTGGGAGGGGAAGCCGTGGCGATGGTGAAATCAGGTTGTAAATCTCTTGATAAAAAGTCCCTCTGAGATACCTGACCTGACAAGTAGTCCAACGGGAAATTTTTGGGCCATTGTTGGAAAGAGGATTCCTGACCATAACGGGAGCCAACCTTCTCTAGTTCTGGCACAAGCCAGGACCACAATGCCACGTTTCCTGCCCTGTAATGGTCTCTTGGACGACCATGATTACCTGGAAAAAAAAATAAAGTACAATAGTACGGGTCAGATCAAAATCTCGTTTATTTATTTTAGGGTAACCATTAACCAGGTATGAAATTAATTAATTTTCCTTGATTAATTATCTATTAGTATACTAAGATTCCCTATGTAAGAAAATCGGCTTTATCATCAGTTTATTTTTAGAGAATTATCTTCAAGAATGTATAGAGAGAGAAAAGTTTATGTTTGTTAGTGTGTTGAATGTTTTGTGTTTGTGTATGTATTAGTGAAGTTAGTCTGCTGCGTTTTGGATATGTGTAATTTTCCAGCTAGTGCTGGTAAGGCTTCTGTTTCTTAAGTGCTCCATGTGAGGAAGCGGGACGCATCCTTGTTATTGTTTTACAGCAACATTTTCCTCTGTAGAAAGAAGTAGCATTATAGCATAATTTTTCATATAAGAAAAATGTCCATTACATTACCTAGCTCATAATATTTTTGATGTATGGGATCAAACTTTGGCCAGTCTAGCGACAAGTATGTTGCATTGTTTTCTATATCGCCAAAGATCTTCACAGATGATAGATTCCTGGGATGCCTGTGGAAAATAATACTGTAGTTAACAAAAAGGAGCCTGTCAATTTTTTCATTCATATATAAAAAAAATTTCAGTAGATTTTAGTACATTTTAGTAGATACACGCATTCACACATACACCCTTGCTTATACAACATATAAATATACTATATATGTATATATATATATATATATATATATATATATATATATATATATATATATATATATATATATATATACACAGTATATGTGTGTATGTCTATAAATGGGTGTGCCTGTGTGTGTAAGTGGGTGATATTTTTGTCATTCACTATTGACTTCTTATTTATTTCAAATATCAGCCCAGGGTTACCTCACTCTTGCTATCAAATTTACACTACCCTGTGAATAATATATAATAATAGATAATTCTGTATCATAAGTTTATGCAAATTGTTTATAATTTGAATATATGACCTTTGGTTTTTCTAGAGACGTAAAAGCTTCTAATCCCTTCAACCGTTTCTCCCAGCGATTATTTGAAATTTATCTACTTTTGTGTTATATGGGAAAACTTAATGAAGTGAACGTGGATAATCTGTGTAAAGGAATATATTGAATATTCAAATTTTATCGTGATACTTATTAAAAAAAAAAAAAAAAAAAAAAAAAAAAACCTAGTGATTATGCATGGCCTGTTCGAGATAATGTTGCTAGGACTGAGAGAATAGAGTAAACAACGGCAAATTTAGATAATGATAAACTGCAGTGTACGTTCTAATATGAAATATAAATATGAATGGGATGATAAATCCTACATAAATAATTATGTAAACTGAGCGTTCCTAACTTTTGATGTAGTATCATTATTAATCAAAAGATAATGGTCATACGTCACCTAATATATTTTCAAAAGTTTTCTCGCCGTTTCGAATAGAAGAGAATTATTCATACCAGTTTCCATCGAAAGGAAATCAACAAATATTAACATAAATTCCTTCTTGAAACATAGTTAGAAGCCCAAAGTTCATGTTATCTTATTCCTTACCCAAACTTCATGAAGTTAGTCCAAAGCGTGATGATAGCCTCGCTAAGGACCATGTCTCTCTTTGTAAAGTTAAAGTTCGAAGTTGCTGGGCTCTGGGCTCCTAGAGGACCTCCAAATATATAAGACAACTCATTCATCGAGACTTCATGACTCATTCGCTGAAAGGCAAAAAGAAATCATTGATATGAATATTAATTTCAAGTCTTGAGTATTTTATCACATTTCCTAAGGCACGTGCTGATTTAATGCTAGATATTTCTAATATCAAATGTTCTGTCTGATTTACGCTGAATAATTGATTTATCCTTACCCAACTATTTACTGCTAAAACAGAAATTCCCTCATTGAAGTTTTTAAATTCCTTTAAAAACTATATATATATATATATATATATATATATATATATATATATATATATATATATATATATATATATATATATATATATATAATGTGTATATATTATATATATACTGTATATATATACAGTATATATATATATATATATATATATATATATATATATATATATATATATATATATATATATATATATATATATATATATATATATATATATATATATATATATGAATGCTCACCCACAAATTAGATCGGATCTAGATGCTTCCGTTATGCTCAAATGATGCTATTGCAGCAGAAATTATAAAACAAGAAAGTTATCACATTTTGATGATATGGAATCTTAAGAACAACAGTGATGAAGTCAATTCAGACAAACCATGTTTATGTAAAACCTGTTTGACTTTAATCCATCATGAGCACCTCTGATTGCTACACTACAGTAGTAAGTATAATATCAGCGCTTGCATTCTGCACATATTCACCAATGCTGTTGTTATTTACCTTTATTGTGAGGAGTAATCGTTAATTAGAGATTTTAATCAATGGTAGGAATGTGCTTGCATTGATACGATAATTCATTTGTGTAGTATTTAAAAGGTAATATACGGCAGATTTGCTCACACACATGTTTATATGTCCATGTACATAATGTTCCAAAAATAATTGTTTTTTTACTAACAAAATTTCCCCCGTATCAATTTTGTTCATTATTATAGTCATATGATATGAGGCCTAGTTTTGCTTAAACAGCCAACGAATTTAAGGCACACTGATAGTCTGAGTATCTATGGTTGCCCCTTTTATGCGGACGTTATTACCAATTGTTCATCACTTACCTCCGAGTAACGATCTCCAATCTTGTGGTCCAGAACATAGAAATAGGTTGATCTGTATGTTGTATAGATTTGACAGGCGAGCGCAGACATTGGAGAGACAATACTGGCATCGTGCAGAGCCTCACCCGTCAAATCTCTGATGCTGGTCCTATCCTCCTTCGCCCTCGTCCAATCAGTATACGCTGCTTTGATAGCCAAGGTTATTTCCTGGGGATCATAAAACCAGAATAGGCTTACGGAGCGATTACATCTCTGTGAGTAAAGGTTACCCTAAGAAATTTCTAAACAGTCTAGCCTGAATGATGAACGATTCTCTCCTCGTTAAATAAAACGGATTTCTGGTGAAAAAATTGGGTAAAGCTTGGAATATATAAGGCTACTTCTTCCAGAAAATACTCTTAAAAGAATTGCGATTACTGCATATGAAGAAAAATACAACGAAACGTTTTGAACTAATCTTTTTATGCTAAAAGAACAAGAAGGAACATTATTTCTTTAACTGACCGGCAGATGAAAGCGATAGTTATTCCTAATGAATGTCTCAAGAAGATGATTTCTGCGTTCGTCATCGAAGCCACGCAGCATCTCTTCCTCGCTGAACAACTCGAAAAGGTTAGCAGACATTGTTCCCATTAAGACATCGACTGGGGTGCGCCCTTCTCTTCCTGAATTTCCAGAGGAAAGAAGACACATAAACTGTAAACTTTTGAAAGCGTAAAATTCGTTGAAGCTTAAATGACGTTGTAAAGGCTGTTGCAAAACTGTAGGGCAAAGGTTGACGATGAATTCGTGTATTTTTGTATTCATTTAGCGTATATATATATATATATATATATATATATATATATACACATATATATGTATATATATATATACATATATATATGTATATATATATATATATATATATATATATATATATACATATATATATATATATATATACACATATATATGTGTGTGTATGTGTGAATATTTATTGGTATATAAATTTGTGTGTATAAATTCATATGTATACTCACATATGTATATATGAATGAATGTGTGTATGTATATACATATATATATATATATATATATATATATATATATATATATATATATTTTATATATATGTATATATATATATTTGTGTGTATAAATTCATATGTATACTCACATGTATATATAAATGAATGTGTGTGTATATATATATATATATATATATATATATATATATATATATATGTATATATATATATATATATATATATATATATATATATATATATATATATATATATATATAATGTGTGATAGAGAGAAGCTTCAGTCAATAAAACCTTAATTACCCAAAGCTGCTTCATACATCTACACAGAAACCCCCGACGCCATGGCACTATGACATTTATTTACATCTTGCATAAATTATATCACCTTTGTTCCAGTAATCATTCATCTAGCACATTGTGGATCTACCTCTTATTGTCTTCCATCCTCATAACAATTCAGAATAAAATATCTATAAACGCTCTCGTCCATCTTGTCATATAATTTCAACTTTAATTTTTACTGCTTTGTTCCTATACATTAATTTCATTATTTTTCCACTACGTCATTTACTCATTTACATTGTTCATAAGACTCATGTCATTAGCATTAACAAATATCCTTCTATTTGCTTTTACCAACTTATAGAACTTACATTAGGAAGAGTTCTTTCATTCTTTACCTATTTTGTGACTTATTTTCCCCTTATTCTACCATCAACTATTACATTTACTCCTATACACCTTTAGCGATCAACCCTATCCATTTCTCCACCCTCTATGTTAGCAATTATTATTTCATCTTCCTAGTTTCCATTTATATTAAAAAAAAACTTACTTGTGCTCACGTATACATAAATTTGTCTCCTAAAAAACATTTTTTCACTATTTTCTGAAGGTTTTAATAACTTTATACAATTAAGTATTGTGATTCTCTCTGTATTCTACTGATATTTTGATCACCTCCTTACCCATATTGATTTGTTGTTGCTTCCAGTCTGGCTTGATCGTAACGCCATCTACACTCGGACCGATTGTTTTTAACTGGACCTGAAAAAATACAGAGGCTTGATAAATTACTTACAATTAACTTCAAATTACTCATGAATGGACTCCTTTTTAAAATTCAAAAGGAGTATTTTTAAAGGTGTTTTAGATTGGACTTTATTAATGAATAGTAAGAAAAACTTACAAAAAAATCAATAACTGTTAAGCACTATGGATAATCTCTTTAGCTACAAAAGAACGTTATAAATATTAAATGATTAACTTATGAATATTCGTTGGCATATTCTTTTCCATTTAATGCCATTTTAGATGCATTAGTATCACTATGAAGAATTATGATGATATGGTAAATGATATTCCGCCAAATAATTACCTTTTACAACCCATAAGTGTTGGTAGAATAAATGAATCATCATATATTTCATTGTAGCCGATGATCAATTCTATCATAAAAGTAAGCAGACAGATAGGTAGAGAAAGAGTAGAAAAAAAATCTCATGCAAGGAAAAAAATAATTATCAGTATATTACTCTTCGAAACCATCAAAGCACGAAATGAAAAACTAACAATTCCATCACTGGAAATAACAGAAATATAAATGTGCATTGTGAACCCCGTACCAATTTAAAAGTTCTCTTCCCTGTGCAAGTGTAATGATGATATACTTTCAATAGGATTAAATGCAATCGTGCACAAGTAAAAATCGTTGATATGTCAATTATATCAGAAATTGACTATCGTTCTCTTGATGTGTATTTGAAACCCTTTTATGGGTGATATGAAGAGGAGAGTTGTATGCATGACTTCCAAAACTGCAAAAACTTTATACGACTTAGCTATATATATATATATATATATATATATATATATATATATATATATATATATATATATATATATATATATATGTGTGTGTGTGTGTATGTATTGATATATATATATATGTGTGTGTATATATATATACACTATATATGTATGAATAATAATATATATGCCTATATATATGTATATATAAATACGTGTATATACATATATATAGTAGATAGTTAGATAGGTAGAAATTCATAATCCAATATATATATATATATATATATATATATATATATATATATGTGTGTGTGTGTGTGTGTGTTTGTGTAAATATCAACCACAATGGCATTTTGATACCGAATTCTATCTTGGGAATATATATCCACCGGAATTCATTTTATGGTAATAGCTTTTGGCCGGGCAGAGATTCGAACCCCTACCTATTCAGCCGAAGACTATGCCTGCGAGGAGTCTACCAACTGAGCCATCAAGAGAGATATAAGTTTATGACAAGTCACTGTACATGAACAGATTCCTGAATTCGACAGGAATATGTACGGTGACCTGTCACAAACTTATAACCTCTCTTGATGGTTCAGTTGGTAGAGTCCTCGCAGGCATTGTTTTCGGCTGAATATGCAGGGGTTCGAATCTCTGCCCGGCCAGAAGCTATTTCCATAAAATGAATTCCAGTGGATATATATTCCCAAGTTAGAATTCGGTATTAAAATGGCAGCGTGGTTGATATTTACCTTGATTGAAATCACGAGTGTTAGTCATATATATATATATATATATATATATATATATATATATATATATATATATATATATATATATATATATATATATATATATCTATATATATATATATATATATATATATATGTGTGTGTGTGTATATATATATGTAACGTAAAATCAACAGAAAAGGGGAATATAAACGGAAAAAATGTAAAACACTACTCAACAATAATTAATTAATTTCCTTACCCAGCTACCCAAATCATTCCCGACCCATTAATTAAGAGGTGGTGAATATCAATATCATCGACATGAAAGGCCAAAACACGAGCAAACAAACATGCTGTGCGTTTGTTTGATCAACTGTCATAAAACCTCATTTGGGGCATGAACTAATTGATATTAATTTCACCAATTGTACCATTGTGTATTCATAGCAATAGATTTGTTGCTATGAAAAACTTGTTCGCGTATCCCCCCGGCGCTGCAATAAACTTTAGTTACAAGGATGGATTGGTATTATTCCTGTCTAATATTTGGTACTTATATAAGTCTTTTGTGATTATTATATAATTTATATGTTAATTTTAGAATGTATTAGGGTTCATTGGCTAAGGCACACACACACACATATATATATATATATATATATATATGTATGTATATATATATATGTATGTATATATATATATATATATATATATATATATATATATATATATATATATATATATATATATATATATATATATATATATATATATATATATATGAAGGGCCATGCATGAAAGATTCAGTGTTTTCCTTTTGGTAATTATTGTTTTCTTGATAATGATAATTTCTTCCATTTTGCTGAAAAGTTACTATATCTTTCGTTAATGAGTTGAAAATTGATATGGACTAAAGCCTGACAAAACTCACTGAATCTAATTTAGAGGAAGGAATATACGTTGATGTAGTTGATAATATATTCTGAATTTAATAGTTACACATTAAACTCAAAGCCGCTCCATGCATCTAAAATATTATTGAAAGAAAACATTCATGAATAATAAGTGTGTAAAAGATAATGTATTCTACATGCTACATTGCGTTAGCACAATTACATCCTATTAAAGATAAGTAGATCAGTATGGATACCCAAATACTGTCAAACTATAATTACCTTTATGATTTCTTTAACGGGTACTTTCCGAAGACATTGAAGCAGGTTTTCGTACTGATGATAAAGGTCTTTTGGAATAGTGCATCCAAACTGCGTTGCGATCTCAATTGCGTAATGAAGGGGCTCTTGAACTGACGCCCAAGAACTCAGGGCTGACCCAGACATAAGGATTGCTCTTTTAAACAAACCGGCTCCTGGTGATGAAATAAAGCAAGTATGAGTAGAAACGAATAGTAATGGATGCATGATGATGAGAAAGAGAAGGATGATAATGAAGATTATTATTGCTCAAGCAAATTTGCAACATTTCCACATGCAAGGAGCACCACACACAAGCATCATCATTTCTCGATCTTTCACACCGGGGCAGAACATTTACTTACCTACTCACTGACCTGTTGCAGTCGGTGAAACGATGAGGAAATTGAGGCAAGCTGCTCCTGTGCCGTGACCCATGACCGTAACTTGACCCGGATCACCTCCAAAGTGCACGATATTCTCCTGAACCCAATGAAGAGCTGCTAACTGGTCCATCAATCCAAAGTTGGTAACAATAGCTCGGCCCACCGGATCAATATTTGCATTGAAGAAACCTGAGGATTACGACAACCAATGTAGCTGCTTCAACTTCACTGCAGGACAAAGTCCTCAGACATGTTCGTATTCATGTCAGGGGTTTGGCCAATTTTCATCACCACGCTGGCTAAATGCGGATTGGTGATGGTGGGAGACTTTTGTTTGATCTCTCACAGCAAGCTAACCTAGTATGGGTGGCCCAGACTAGTACTGTATAGCTTTGCTGATACTGGCGATTTACAAACGCTTAAGGTTAAGGTATCCCTGCTC